>NC_090195.1:36415480-36505480 GCF_024679245.1 Pseudorasbora parva
ATGAAAAGTCATATTTATGATACACTAAGCCATATTTATGACATGAAAATTCATATTTATGACATGAAAAGTCATATTTATGATAAACTAAGCCATATTTATGACATGAAAAGTCATATTTATGATACACTAAGCCATATTTATGACATGAAAATTCATATTTATGACATGAAAAGTCATATTTATGATAAACTAAGCCATATTTATGACATGAAAAGTCATATTTATGATACACTAAGCCATATTTATGACATGAAAAGTCATATTTATGATACACTAAGCCATATTTATGACATGAAAAGTCATATTTATGATAAACTAAGCCATATTTATGACATGAAAAGTCATATTTATGATACACTAAGCCATATTTATGACATGAAGTCATATTTATGATACACTAAGCCATATTTATGACATGAAAAGTCATATTTATGATACACTAAGCCATATTTATGACATGAAAAGTCATATTTATGATACACTAAGCCATATTTATGACATGAAAGTCATATTTATGATACACTAAGCCATATTTATGACATGAAAAGTCATATTTATGATACACTAAGCCATATTTATGACATGAAAAGTCATATTTATGATACACTAAGCCATATTTATGACATGAAAGTCATATTTATGATAAACTAAGCCATATTTATGACATGAAAAGTCATATTTATGATAAACTAAGCCATATTTATGACATTAACACTAAGCCATATTTATGACATGAAAAGTCATATTTATGATACACTAAGCCATATTTATGACATGAAAGTCATATTTATGATACACTAAGCCATATTTATGACATGAAAAGTCATATTTATGATAAACTAAGCCATATTTATGACATGAAAAGTCATATTTATGATAAACTAAGCCATATTTATGACATGAAAAGTCATATTTATGATACACTAAGCCATATTTATGACATGAAAGTCATATTTATGATACACTAAGCCATATTTATGACATGAAAAGTCATATTTATGATAAACTAAGCCATATTTATGACATACACTAAGCCATATTTATGACATGAAAAGTCATATTTATGATAAACTAAGCCATATTTATGACATGAAAAGTCATATTTATGATACACTAAGCCATATTTATGACATGAAAATTCATATTTATGACATGAAAAGTCATATTTATGATACACTAAGCCATATTTATGACATGAAAAGTCATATTTATGATACACTAAGCCATATTTATGATACACTAGCATATTTATGACATGAAAAGTCATATTTATGATAAACTAAGCCATATTTATGACATGAAAATTCATATTTATGACATGAAAAGTCATATTTATGATACACTAAGCCATATTTATGACATGAAAAGTCATATTTATGATAAACTAAGCCATATTTATGACATGAAAAGTCATATTTATGATACACTAAGCCATATTTATGACATGAAAAGTCATATTTATGATACACTAAGCCATATTTATGACATGAAGTCATATTTATGATACACTAAGCCATATTTATGACATGAAAAGTCATATTTATGATAAACTAAGCCATATTTATGACATGAAAAGTCATATTTATGATAAACTAAGCCATATTTATGACATGAAGTCATATTTATGATACACTAAGCCATATTTATGACATGAAAAGTCATATTTATGATAAACTAAGCCATATTTATGACATGAAAATTCATATTTATGACATGAAAAGTCATATTTATGATACACTAAGCCATATTTATGACATGAAAAGTCATATTTATGATAAACTAAGCCATATTTATGACATGAAAAGTCATATTTATGATAAACTAAGCCATATTTATGACATGAAAAGTCATATTTATGATACACTAAGCCATATTTATGACATGAAAAGTCATATTTATGATACACTAAGCCATATTTATGACATGAAAAGTCATATTTATGATAAACTAAGCCATATTTATGACATGAAAAGTCATATTTATGATACACTTAGCCATATTTATGACATGAAGTCATATTTATGATACACTAAGCCATATTTATGACATGAAAAGTCATATTTATGATAAACTAAGCCATATTTATGACATGAAAAGTCATATTTATGATAAACTAAGCCATATTTATGACATGAAAAGTCATATTTATGATAAACTAAGCCATATTTATGACATGAAGTCATATTTATGATACACTAAGCCATATTTATGACATGAAAAGTCATATTTATGATAAACTAAGCCATATTTATGACATGAAAAGTCATATTTATGATAAACTAAGCCATATTTATGACATACACTAAGCCATATTTATGACATACACTAAGCCATATTTATGACATACACTAAGCCATATTTATGATACACTAAGCCATATTTATGACATGAAAAGTCATATTTATGATAAACTAAGCCATATTTATGACATGAAAAGTCATATTTATGATAAACTAAGCCATATTTATGACATGAAAATTCATATTTATGATACACTTAGCCATATTTATGACATGAAAAGTCATATTTATGATAAACTAAGCCATATTTATGACATGAAAAGTCATATTTATGATACACTAAGCCATATTTATGACATGAAAAGTCATATTTATGATAAACTAAGCCATATTTATGATACACTTAGCCATATTTATGACATGAAAAGTCATATTTATGATACACTAAGCCATATTTATGACATGAAAAGTCATATTTATGATAAACTAAGCCATATTTATGACATGAAAAGTCATATTTATGATACACTAAGCCATATTTATGACATGAAAAGTCATATTTATGATAAACTAAGCCATATTTATGACATGAAAAGTCATATTTATGATACACTAAGCCATATTTATGACATGAAAAGTCATATTTATGATACACTAAGCCATATTTATGACATGAAAAGTCATATTTATGATACACTAAGCAATATTTATGACATGAAAAGTCATATTTATGATACACTAAGCCATATTTATGACATGAAGTCATATTTATGATAAACTAAGCCATATTTATGACATGAAAAGTCATATTTATGATACACTAAGCCATATTTATGACATGAAAAGTCATATTTATGATACACTAAGCCATATTTATGACATGAAAAGTCATATTTATGATACACTAAGCCATATTTATGACATGAAAAGTCATATTTATGATAAACTAAGCCATATTTATGACATGAAAAGTCATATTTATGATACACTAAGCCATATTTATGACATGAAAAGTCATATTTATGATACACTAAGCCATATTTATGACATGAAAAGTCATATTTATGATACACTAAGCCATATTTATGACATGAAAAGTCATATTTATGATACACTAAGCCATATTTATGATAAACTAAGCCATATTTATGACATGAAGTCATATTTATGATAAACTAAGCCATATTTATGACATGAAAAGTCATATTTATGATACACTAAGCCATATTTATGACATGAAAAGTCATATTTATGATACACTAAGCCATATTTATGACATGAAAAGTCATATTTATGATACACTAAGCCATATTTATGACATGAAAAGTCATATTTATGATAAACTAAGCCATATTTATGACATGAAAAGTCATATTTATGATAAACTAAGCCATATTTATGACATGAAAAGTCATATTTATGATAAACTAAGCCATATTTATGACATGAAAAGTCATATTTATGATAAACTAAGCCATATTTATGACATGAAAAGTCATATTTATGATAAACTAAGCCATATTTATGACATGAAAAGTCATATTTATGATAAACTAAGCCATATTTATGACATGAAAAGTCATATTTATGATAAACTAAGCCATATTTATGACATGAAAAGTCATATTTATGATAAACTAAGCCATATTTATGACATGAAAAGTCATATTTATGATACACTAAGCCATATTTATGACATGAAAAGTCATATTTATGATAAACTAAGCCATATTTATGACATACACTAAGCCATATTTATGACATGAAAAGTCATATTTATGATACACTAAGCCATATTTATGACATGAAAAGTCATATTTATGATAAACTAAGCCATATTTATGACATGAAAAGTCATATTTATGATAAACTAAGCCATATTTATGACATGAAAAGTCATATTTATGATACACTAAGCCATATTTATGACATGAAAAGTCATATTTATGATACACTAAGCCATATTTATGACATGAAAAGTCATATTTATGATAAACTAAGCCATATTTATGACATGAAAAGTCATATTTATGATAAACTAAGCCATATTTATGACATACACTAAGCCATATTTATGACATGAAAAGTCATATTTATGATAAACTAAGCCATATTTATGACATGAAAAGTCATATTTATGATAAACTAAGCCATATTTATGACATGAAAAGTCATATTTATGATAAACTAAGCCATATTTATGACATGAAAAGTCATATTTATGATTAACTAAGCCATATTTATGACATGAAAAGTCATATTTATGATAAACTAAGCCATATTTATGACATGAAAAGTCATATTTATGATACACTAAGCCATATTTATGACATGAAAAGTCATATTTATGATAAACTAAGCCATATTTATGACATACACTAAGCCATATTTATGACATGAAAAGTCATATTTATGATACACTAAGCCATATTTATGACATGAAAAGTCATATTTATGATAAACTAAGCCATATTTATGACATGAAAAGTCATATTTATGATAAACTAAGCCATATTTATGACATGAAAAGTCATATTTATGATACACTAAGCCATATTTATGACATGAAAAGTCATATTTATGATACACTAAGCCATATTTATGACATGAAAAGTCATATTTATGATAAACTAAGCCATATTTATGACATGAAAAGTCATATTTATGATAAACTAAGCCATATTTATGACATGAAAAGTCATATTTATGATAAACTAAGCCATATTTATGACATGAAAAGTCATATTTATGATAAACTAAGCCATATTTATGACATGAAAAGTCATATTTATGATAAACTAAGCCATATTTATGACATGAAAAGTCATATTTATGATACACTAAGCCATATTTATGACATGAAAAGTCATATTTATGATAAACTAAGCCATATTTATGACATGAAAAGTCATATTTATGATAAACTAAGCCATATTTATGACATGAAAAGTCATATTTATGATAAACTAAGCCATATTTATGACATGAAAAGTCATATTTATGATAAACTAAGCCATATTTATGACATGAAAAGTCATATTTATGATAAACTAAGCCATATTTATGACATGAAAAGTCATATTTATGATACACTAAGCCATATTTATGACATGAAAAGTCATATTTATGATAAACTAAGCCATATTTATGACATGAAAAGTCATATTTATGATAAACTAAGCCATATTTATGACATGAAAAGTCATATTTATGATAAACTAAGCCATATTTATGACATGAAAAGTCATATTTATGATAAACTAAGCCATATTTATGACATGAAAAGTCATATTTATGATAAACTAAGCCATATTTATGACATGAAAAGTCATATTTATGATACACTAAGCCATATTTATGACATGAAAAGTCATATTTATGATAAACTAAGCCATATTTATGACATGAAAAGTCATATTTATGATACACTAAGCCATATTTATGACATGAAAAGTCATATTTATGATACACTAAGCCATATTTATGACATGAAAAGTCATATTTATGATAAACTAAGCCATATTTATGACATGAAAAGTCATATTTATGATAAACTAAGCCATATTTATGACATGAAAAGTCATATTTATGATACACTAAGCCATATTTATGACATGAAAAGTCATATTTATGATACACTAAGCCATATTTATGATATGAAAAGTCATATTTATGACATACACTAAGCCATATTTATGACATGAAAATTCATATTTATGATACACTAAGCCATATTTATGACATGAAAAGTCATATTTATGATACACTAAGCCATATTTATGACATGAAAAGTCATATTTATGATACACTAAGCCATATTTATGACATGAAAAGTCATATTTATGATACACTAAGCCATATTTATGACATGAAAAGTCATATTTATGATACACTAAGCCATATTTATGACATGAAAAGTCATATTTATGATACACTAAGCCATATTTATGACATGAAAAGTCATATTTATGATAAACTAAGCCATATTTATGACATGAAAAGTCATATTTATGATACACTAAGCCATATTTATGACATGAAAAGTCATATTTATGATAAACTAAGTCATATTTATGACATGAAATGTCATATTTATGATACACTAAGCCATATTTATGACATGAAAAGTCATATTTATGATACACTAAGCCATATTTATGACATGAAAAGTCATATTTATGATACACTAAGCCATATTTATGACATGAAAAGTCATATTTATGATACACTAAGCCATATTTATGACATGAAAAGTCATATTTATGATACACTAAGCCATATTTATGACATGAAAATTCATATTTATGACATGAAAAGTCATATTTATGATAAACTAAGCCATATTTATGACATGAAAAGTCATATTTATGATACACTAAGCCATATTTATGACATGAAAAGTCATATTTATGACATGAAAAGTCATATTTATGATAAACTAAGCCATATTTATGATATGAAAAGTCATATTTATGACATACACTAAGCCATATTTATGACATGAAAATTCATATTTATGATACACTAAGCCATATTTATGACATGAAAAGTCATATTTATGATACACTAAGCCATATTTATGACATGAAAATTCATATTTATGATACACTAAGCCATATTTATGACATACACTAAGCCATATTTATGACATGAAAATTCATATTTATGACATGAAAAGTCATATTTATGATAAACTAAGCCATATTTATGACATGAAAAGTCATATTTATGATAAACTAAGCCATATTTATGACATGAAAAGTCATATTTATGATACACTAAGCCATATTTATGACATGAAAAGTCATATTTATGATAAACTAAGCCATATTTATGACATGAAAAGTCATATTTATGATAAACTAAGCCATATTTATGACATGAAAAGTCATATTTATGATAAACTAAGCCATATTTATGACATGAAAAGTCATATTTATGATAAACTAAGCCATATTTATGACATGAAAAGTCATATTTATGATAAACTAAGCCATATTTATGACATGAAAAGTCATATTTATGATACACTAAGCCATATTTATGACATGAAAAGTCATATTTATGATAAACTAAGCCATATTTATGACATGAAAAGTCATATTTATGATACACTAAGCCATATTTATGACATGAAAAGTCATATTTATGATACACTAAGCCATATTTATGACATGAAAAGTCATATTTATGATAAACTAAGCCATATTTATGACATGAAAAGTCATATTTATGATAAACTAAGCCATATTTATGACATGAAAAGTCATATTTATGATACACTAAGCCATATTTATGACATGAAAAGTCATATTTATGATACACTAAGCCATATTTATGATATGAAAAGTCATATTTATGACATACACTAAGCCATATTTATGACATGAAAATTCATATTTATGATACACTAAGCCATATTTATGACATGAAAAGTCATATTTATGATACACTAAGCCATATTTATGACATGAAAAGTCATATTTATGATACACTAAGCCATATTTATGACATGAAAAGTCATATTTATGATACACTAAGCCATATTTATGACATGAAAAGTCATATTTATGATACACTAAGCCATATTTATGACATGAAAAGTCATATTTATGATACACTAAGCCATATTTATGACATGAAAAGTCATATTTATGATAAACTAAGCCATATTTATGACATGAAAAGTCATATTTATGATACACTAAGCCATATTTATGACATGAAAAGTCATATTTATGATAAACTAAGTCATATTTATGACATGAAATGTCATATTTATGATACACTAAGCCATATTTATGACATGAAAAGTCATATTTATGATACACTAAGCCATATTTATGACATGAAAAGTCATATTTATGATACACTAAGCCATATTTATGACATGAAAAGTCATATTTATGATACACTAAGCCATATTTATGACATGAAAAGTCATATTTATGATACACTAAGCCATATTTATGACATGAAAATTCATATTTATGACATGAAAAGTCATATTTATGATAAACTAAGCCATATTTATGACATGAAAAGTCATATTTATGATACACTAAGCCATATTTATGACATGAAAAGTCATATTTATGATACACTAAGCCATATTTATGACATGAAAATTCATATTTATGACATGAAAAGTCATATTTATGATAAACTAAGCCATATTTATGACATGAAAAGTCATATTTATGATACACTAAGCCATATTTATGACATGAAAATTCATATTTATGACATGAAAAGTCATATTTATGATAAACTAAGCCATATTTATGACATGAAAAGTCATATTTATGACATGAAAAGTCATATTTATGATAAACTAAGCCATATTTATGATATGAAAAGTCATATTTATGACATACACTAAGCCATATTTATGACATGAAAATTCATATTTATGATACACTAAACCATATTTATGACATGAAAAGTCATATTTATGATACACTAAGCCATATTTATGACATGAAAATTCATATTTATGATACACTAAGCCATATTTATGACATACACTAAGCCATATTTATGACATGAAAATTCATATTTATGACATGAAAAGTCATATTTATGATAAACTAAGCCATATTTATGACATGAAAAGTCATATTTATGATACACTAAGCCATATTTATGACATGAAAAGTCATATTTATGATACACTTAGCCATATTTATGACATGAAAAGTCATATTTATGATACACTAAGCCATATTTATGATATGAAAAGTCATATTTATGACATGAAAAGTCATATTTATGATAAACTAAGCCATATTTATGATATGAAAAGTCATATTTATGACATGAAAAGTCATATTTATGATAAACTAAGCCATATTTATGATATGAAAAGTCATATTTATGACATACACTAAGCCATATTTATGACATGAAAATTCATATTTATGATACACTTAGCCATATTTATGACATGAAAAGTCATATTTATGATACACTAAGCCATATTTATGACATGAAGTCATATTTATGATACACTAAGCCATATTTATGACATGAAAAGTCATATTTATGATAAACTAAGCCATATTTATGACATGAAAAGTCATATTTATGATAAACTAAGCCATATTTATGATATGAAAAGTCATATTTATGATAAACTAAGCCATATTTATGACATGAAAAGTCATATTTATGATACACTAAGCCATATTTATGATACACTTAGCCATATTTATGACATGAAAAGTCATATTTATGATAAACTAAGCCATATTTATGACATGAAAATTCATATTTATGACATGAAAAGTCATATTTATGATACACTAAGCCATATTTATGACATGAAAAGTCATATTTATGACATGAAAAGTCATATTTATGATACACTAAGCCATATTTATGACATGAAAAGTCATATTTATGATAAACTAAGCCATATTTATGACATGAAAATTCATATTTATGACATGAAAAGTCATATTTATGATACACTAAGCCATATTTATGACATGAAAAGTCATATTTATGACATGAAAAGTCATATTTATGATACACTAAGCCATATTTATGACATGAAAAGTCATATTTATGATAAACTAAGCCATATTTATGACATGAAAAGTCATATTTATGATAAACTAAGCCATATTTATGACATGAAAAGTCATATTTATGATACACTAAGCAATATTTATGACATGAAAAGTCATATTTATGATAAACTAAGCCATATTTATGACATGAAAAGTCATATTTATGATAAACTAAGCCATATTTATGACATGAAGTCATATTTATGATACACTAAGCCATATTTATGACATGAAAAGTCATATTTATGATACACTAAGCCATATTTATGACATGAAAAGTCATATTTATGATACACTAAGCCATATTTATGACATGAAGTCATATTTATGATAAACTAAGCCATATTTATGACATGAAAAGTCATATTTATGATACACTAAGCCATATTTATGAGATGAAAAGTCATATTTATGATACACTAAGCCATATTTATGACATGAAAAGTCATATTTATGATACACTTAGCCATATTTATGACATGAAGTCATATTTATGATACACTAAGCCATATTTATGACATGAAAAGTCATATTTATGATAAACTAAGCCATATTTATGACATGAAAAGTCATATTTATGATAAACTAAGCCATATTTATGACATGAAAAGTCATATTTATGATAAACTAAGCCATATTTATGACATGAAGTCATATTTATGATACACTAAGCCATATTTATGACATGAAAAGTCATATTTATGATAAACTAAGCCATATTTATGACATGAAAAGTCATATTTATGATAAACTAAGCCATATTTATGACATACACTAAGCCATATTTATGACATGAAAAGTCATATTTATGATACACTAAGCCATATTTATGACATACACTAAGCCATATTTATGACATACACTAAGCCATATTTATGATACACTAAGCCATATTTATGACATACACTAAGCCATATTTATGACATACACTAAGCCATATTTATGACATACACTAAGCCATATTTATGACATACACTAAGCCATATTTATGACATACACTAAGCCATATTTATGACATACACTAAGCCATATTTATGACATACACTAAGCCATATTTATGACATACACTAAGCCATATTTATGATACACTAAGCCATATTTATGACATACACTAAGCCATATTTATGATACACTAAGCCATATTTATGACATGAAAAGTCATATTTATGATAAACTAAGCCATATTTATGGCATGAAAAGTCATATTTATGATAAACTAAGCCATATTTATGACATGAAAAGTCATATTTATGATAAACTAAGCCATATTTATGACATGAAAAGTCATATTTATGATACACTAAGCCATATTTATGACATGAAAAGTCATATTTATGATAAACTAAGCCATATTTATGATACACTTAGCCATATTTATGACATGAAAAGTCATATTTATGATAAACTAAGTCATATTTATGATACACTAAGCCATATTTATGACATGAAAAGTCATATTTATGATACACTAAGCAATATTTATGACATGAAAAGTCATATTTATGATAAACTAAGCCATATTTATGACATGAAGTCATATTTATGATAAACTAAGCCATATTTATGACATGAAAAGTCATATTTATGATACACTAAGCCATATTTATGACATGAAAAGTCATATTTATGATACACTAAGCCATATTTATGACATGAAAAGTCATATTTATGATACACTAAGCCATATTTATGACATGAAAAGTCATATTTATGATACACTAAGCCATATTTATGACATGAAAAGTCATATTTATGATAAACTAAGCCATATTTATGACATGAAAAGTCATATTTATGATACACTAAGCCATATTTATGACATGAAAAGTCATATTTATGATAAACTAAGCCATATTTATGACATGAAAAGTCATATTTATGATACACTAAGCCATATTTATGACATGAAAAGTCATATTTATGATACACTAAGCCATATTTATGACATGAAAAGTCATATTTATGATACACTAAGCCATATTTATGACATGAAAAGTCATATTTATGATAAACTAAGCCATATTTATGACATACACTAAGCCATATTTATGACATGAAAAGTCATATTTATGATAAACTAAGCCATATTTATGACATACACTAAGCCATATTTATGACATGAAAAGTCATATTTATGATAAACTAAGCCATATTTATGACATGAAAAGTCATATTTATGATAAACTAAGCCATATTTATGACATGAAAAGTCATATTTATGATAAACTAAGCCATATTTATGACATGAAAAGTCATATTTATGATACACTAAGCCATATTTATGACATGAAAAGTCATATTTATGATAAACTAAGCCATATTTATGACATGAAAAGTCATATTTATGATAAACTAAGCCATATTTATGACATACACTAAGCCATATTTATGATAAACTAAGCCATATTTATGACATGAAAAGTCATATTTATGATACACTAAGCCATGTTTATGACATGAAAAGTCATATTTATGATAAACTAAGCCATATTTATGACATGAAAAGTCATATTTATGATAAACTAAGCCATATTTATGACATGAAAAGTCATATTTATGATAAACTAAGCCATATTTATGACATGAAGTCATATTTATGATAAACTAAGCCATATTTATGACATGAAAAGTCATATTTATGATACACTAAGCCATATTTATGACATGAAAAGTCATATTTATGATACACTAAGCCATATTTATGACATGAAAAGTCTTATTTATGATAAACTAAGCCATATTTATGACATGAAAAGTCATATTTATGATAAACTAAGCCATATTTATGACATGAAAAGTCATATTTATGATAAACTAAGCCATATTTATGACATGAAGTCATATTTATGATAAACTAAGCCATATTTATGACATGAAAAGTCATATTTATGATACACTAAGCCATATTTATGACATGAAAAGTCATATTTATGATAAACTAAGCCATATTTATGACATGAAAAGTCATATTTATGATACACTAAGCCATATTTATGACATGAAAAGTCATATTTATGATACACTAAGCCATATTTATGACATGAAAAGTCATATTTATGATACACTAAGCCATATTTATGACATGAAAAGTCATATTTATGATACACTAAGCCATATTTATGATATGAAAAGTCATATTTATGATAAACTAAGCCATATTTATGACATGCAAAGTCATATTTATGATAAACTAAGCCATATTTATGACATGAAAAGTCATATTTATGATACACTAAGCCATATTTATGACATGAAAAGTCATATTTATGATACACTAAGCCATATTTATGACATGAAAAGTCATATTTATGATAAACTAAGCCATATGTATGACATGAAAAGTCATATTTATGATAAACTAAGCCATATTTATGACATGAAAAGTCATATTTATGATAAACTAAGCCATATTTATGACATGAAAAGTCATATTTATGATACACTAAGCCATATTTATGACATGAAAAGTCATATTTATGATAAACTAAGCCATATTTATGACATGAAAATTCATATTTATGATAAACTAAGCCATATTTATGACATGAAAAGTCATATTTATGATAAACTAAGCCATATTTATGACATGAAAAGTCATATTTATGATAAACTAAGCCATATTTATGACATGAAAAGTCATATTTATGATAAACTAAGCCATATTTATGACATGAAAAGTCATATTTATGATACACTAAGCCATATTTATGACATGAAAAGTCATATTTATGATAAACTAAGCCATATTTATGACATGAAAAGTCATATTTATGATAAACTAAGCCATATTTATGACATGAAAAGTCATATTTATGATAAACTAAGCCATATTTATGACATGAAAAGTCATATTTATGATAAACTAAGCCATATTTATGACATGAAAAGTCATATTTATGATAAACTAAGCCATATTTATGACATGAAAAGTCATATTTATGATAAACTAAGCCATATTTATGACATGAAAAGTCATATTTATGATAAACTAAGCCATATTTATGACATGAAAAGTCATATTTATGATAAACTAAGCCATATTTATGACATGAAAAGTCATATTTATGATACACTAAGCCATATTTATGACATGAAATGTCATATTTATGATACACTAAGCCATATTTATGACATGAAAAGTCATATTTATGATACACTAAGCCATATTTATGACATGAAAAGTCATATTTATGCTACACTAAGCCATATTTATGACATGAAAAGTCATATTTATGATACACTAAGCCATATTTATGACATGAAAAGTCATATTTATGATACACTAAGCCATATTTATGACATGAAATGTCATATTTATGATACACTTAGCCATATTTATGATATGAAAAGTCATATTTATGACATACACTAAGCCATATTTATGACATGAAAATTCATATTTATGATACACTAAGCCATATTTATGACATGAAAAGTCATATTTATGATACACTAAGCCATATTTATGACATGAAAAGTCATATTTATGATACACTAAGCCATATTTATGACATGAAATGTCATATTTATGATACACTAAGCCATATTTATGACATGAAAAGTCATATTTATGATACACTAAGCCATATTTATGACATGAAAATTCATATTTATGATACACTAAGCCATATTTATGACATGAAAATTCATATTTATGACATGAAAAGTCATATTTATGATAAACTAAGCCATATTTATGATATGAAAAGTCATATTTATGACATACACTTAGCCATATTTATGATATGAAAAGTCATATTTATGACATACACTAAGCCATATTTATGACATGAAAATTCATATTTATGATACACTAAGCCATATTTATGACATGAAAAGTCATATTTATGATAAACTAAGCCATATTTATGATATGAAAAGTCATATTTATGACATACACTTAGCCATATTTATGATATGAAAAGTCATATTTATGACATACACTAAGCCATATTTATGATATGAAAAGTCATATTTATGACATACACTTAGCCATATTTATGATATGAAAAGTCATATTTATGACATACACTAAGCCATATTTATGATACACTAAGCCATATTTATGACATGAAAAGTCATATTTATGATAAACTAAGCCATATTTATGACATGAAAAGTCATATTTATGATACACTAAGCCATATTTATGACATGAAAAGTCATATTTATGATACACTAAGCCATATTTATGATACACTAAGCCATATTTATGACATGAAAAGTCATATTTATGATACACTAAGCCATATTTATGATATGAAAAGTCATATTTATGACATGAAAAGTCATATTTATGATAAACTAAGCCATATTTATGATATGAAAAGTCATATTTATGACATGAAAAGTCATATTTATGATAAACTAAGCCATATTTATGATATGAAAAGTCATATTTATGATAAACTAAGCCATATTTATGACATGAAAAGTCATATTTATGATACACTAAGCCATATTTATGACATGAAAAGTCATATTTATGACATGAAAAGTCATATTTATGATAAACTAAGCCATATTTATGATATGAAAAGTCATATTTATGACATGAAAAGTCATATTTATGATACACTAAGCCATATTTATGACATGAAAAGTCATATTTATGACATACACTAAGCCATATTTATGACATGAAAAGTCATATTTATGATACACTTAGCCATATTTATGACATGAAAAGTCATATTTATGATACACTAAGCCATATTTATGATATGAAAAGTCATATTTATGACATGAAAAGTCATATTTATGATAAACTAAGCCATATTTATGATATGAAAAGTCATATTTATGACATGAAAAGTCATATTTATGATAAACTAAGCCATATTTATGATATGAAAAGTCATATTTATGATAAACTAAGCCATATTTATGATATGAAAAGTCATATTTATGATAAACTAAGCCATATTTATGACATGAAAAGTCATATTTATGATAAACTAAGCCATATTTATGACATGAAAAGTCATATTTATGATACACTAAGCCATATTTATGACATGAAAAGTCATATTTATGATAAACTAAGCCATATTTATGACATGAAAAGTCATATTTATGATAAACTAAGCCATATTTATGACATGAAAAGTCATATTTATGATAAACTAAGCCATATTTATGATATGAAAAGTCATATTTATGATAAACTAAGCCATATTTATGACATGAAAAGTCATATTTATGATACACTAAGCCATATTTATGATATGAAAAGTCATATTTATGACATGAAAAGTCATATTTATGATAAACTAAGCCATATTTATGATATGAAAAGTCATATTTATGACATGAAAAGTCATATTTATGATAAACTAAGCCATATTTATGATATGAAAAGTCATATTTATGACATGAAAAGTCATATTTATGATAAACTAAGCCATATTTATGACATGAAAAGTCATATTTATGATAAACTAAGCCATATTTATGATATGAAAAGTCATATTTATGACATGAAAAGTCATATTTATGATAAACTAAGCCATATTTATGATATGAAAAGTCATATTTATGACATGAAAAGTCATATTTATGATAAACTAAGCCATATTTATGATATGAAAAGTCATATTTATGATAAACTAAGCCATATTTATGATATGAAAAGTCATATTTATGACATGAAAAGTCATATTTATGATAAACTAAGCCATATTTATGATATGAAAAGTCATATTTATGACATGAAAAGTCATATTTATGATAAACTAAGCCATATTTATGACATGAAAAGTCATATTTATGATAAACTAAGCCATATTTATGATATGAAAAGTCATATTTATGACATGAAAAGTCATATTTATGATAAACTAAGCCATATTTATGACATGAAAAGTCATATTTATGATAAACTAAGCCATATTTATGATATGAAAAGTCATATTTATGACATGAAAAGTCATATTTATGATAAACTAAGCCATATTTATGATATGAAAAGTCATATTTATGATAAACTAAGCCATATTTATGACATGAAAAGTCATATTTATGATACACTAAGCCATATTTATGACATGAAAAGTCATATTTATGATAAACTAAGCCATATTTATGATACACTTAGCCATATTTATGACATGAAAAGTCATATTTATGATACACTTAGCCATATTTATGACATGAAAAGTCATATTTATGATACACTAAGCAATATTTATGACATGAAAAGTCATATTTATGATACACTAAGCCATATTTATGACATGAAAAGTCATATTTATGATACACTAAGCCATATTTATGACATGAAAAGTCATATTTATGATAAACTAAGCCATATTTATGACATGAAGTCATATTTATGATACACTAAGCCATATTTATGACATGAAAAGTCATATTTATGATAAACTAAGCCATATTTATGACATGAAAAGTCATATTTATGATAAACTAAGCCATATTTATGACATGAAGTCATATTTATGATACACTAAGCCATATTTATGACATGAAAAGTCATATTTATGATAAACTAAGCCATATTTATGACATGAAAAGTCATATTTATGATAAACTAAGCCATATTTATGACATGAAGTCATATTTATGATACACTAAGCCATATTTATGACATGAAAAGTCATATTTATGATACACTAAGCCATATTTATGACATGAAAAGTCATATTTATGATACACTTAGCCATATTTATGACATGAAGTCATATTTATGATACACTAAGCCATATTTATGACATGAAAAGTCATATTTATGATACACTAAGCCATATTTATGACATGAAAAGTCATATTTATGATACACTAAGCCATATTTATGACATGAAAATTCATATTTATGACATGAAAAGTCATATTTATGATAAACTAAGCCATATTTATGACATGAAGTCATATTTATGATACACTAAGCCATATTTATGACATGAAAAGTCATATTTATGATAAACTAAGCCATATTTATGACATGAAAAGTCATATTTATGATAAACTAAGCCATATTTATGACATGAAAATTCATATTTATGACATGAAAAGTCATATTTATGATACACTAAGCCATATTTATGACATGAAGTCATATTTATGATACACTAAGCCATATTTATGACATGAAAAGTCATATTTATGATAAACTAAGCCATATTTATGACATGAAGTCATATTTATGATACACTAAGCCATATTTATGACATGAAAAGTCATATTTATGATAAACTAAGCCATATTTATGACATGAAAAGTCATATTTATGATAAACTAAGCCATATTTATGACATGAAAATTCATATTTATGACATGAAAAGTCATATTTATGATAAACTAAGCCATATTTATGACATGAAGTCATATTTATGATACACTAAGCCATATTTATGACATGAAAAGTCATATATATGATACACTAAGCCATATTTATGACATGAAAAGTCATATTTATGACATGAAAAGTCATATTTATGATAAACTAAGCCATATTTATGACATGAAGTCATATTTATGATACACTAAGCCATATTTATGACATGAAAAGTCATATTTATGATAAACTAAGCCATATTTATGACATGAAAATTCATATTTATGACATGAAAAGTCATATTTATGATAAACTAAGCCATATTTATGACATGAAGTCATATTTATGATACACTAAGCCATATTTATGACATGAAAAGTCATATTTATGATACACTAAGCCATATTTATGACATGAAAAGTCATATTTATGATACACTAAGCCATATTTATGATACACTTAGCCATATTTATGACATGAAAAGTCATATTTATGATAAACTAAGCCATATTTATGATATGAAAAGTCATATTTATGATAAACTAAGCCATATTTATGACATGAAAAGTCATATTTATGACATGAAAAGTCATATTTATGATACACTAAGCCATATTTATGACATGAAAATTCATATTTATGACATGAAAAGTCATATTTATGATACACTAAGCCATATTTATGACATGAAAAGTCATATTTATGATAAACTAAGCCATATTTATGACATGAAAAGTCATATTTATGATACACTAAGCCATATTTATGACATGAAAAGTCATATTTATGATAAACTAAGCCATATTTATGACATACACTAAGCCATATTTATGACATGAAAAGTCATATTTATGATAAACTAAGCCATATTTATGATAAACTAAGCCATATTTATGACATGAAAAGTCATATTTATGACATGAAAAGTCATATTTATGATACACTAAGCCATATTTATGACATGAAAAGTCATATTTATGATACACTAAGCCATATTTATGACATGAAAAGTCATATTTATGATACACTAAGCCATATTTATGACATGAAAAGTCATATTTATGATACACTAAGCCATATTTATGACATGAAAAGTCATATTTATGATACACTAAGCCATATTTATGACATGAAGTCATATTTATGATACACTAAGCCATATTTATGACATGAAAAGTCATATTTATGATACACTAAGCCATATTTATGACATGAAAAGTCATATTTATGATAAACTAAGCCATATTTATGACATGAAAAGTCATATTTATGATACACTAAGCCATATTTATGACATGAAAAGTCATATTTATGATACACTAAGCCATATTTATGACATGAAGTCATATTTATGATACACTAAGCCATATTTATGACATGAAAAGTCATATTTATGATAAACTAAGCCATATTTATGACATGAAAAGTCATATTTATGATAAACTAAGCCATATTTATGACATGAAAAGTCATATTTATGATACACTAAGCCATATTTATGACATGAAAAGTCATATTTATGATAAACTAAGCCATATTTATGACATGAAAAGTCATATTTATGATACACTAAGCCATATTTATGACATGAAAAGTCATATTTATGATAAACTAAGCCATATTTATGACATGAAAAGTCATATTTATGATACACTAAGCCATATTTATGACATGAAAAGTCATATTTATGATAAACTAAGCCATATTTATGACATGAAAAGTCATATTTATGATACACTAAGCCATATTTATGACATGAAAAGTCATATTTATGATAAACTAAGCCATATTTATGACATGAAAAGTCATATTTATGATACACTAAGCCATATTTATGACATGAAAAGTCATATTTATGATAAACTAAGCCATATTTATGACATGAAAAGTCATATTTATGATAAACTAAGCCATATTTATGACATGAAAAGTCATATTTATGATACACTAAGCCATATTTATGACATGAAAAGTCATATTTATGATAAACTAAGCCATATTTATGACATGAAGTCATATTTATGATACACTAAGCCATATTTATGACATGAAAAGTCATATTTATGATAAACTAAGCCATATTTATGACATGAAAAGTCATATTTATGATACACTAAGCCATATTTATGACATGAAAAGTCATATTTATGATAAACTAAGCCATATTTATGATACACTTAGCCATATTTATGACATGAAAAGTCATATTTATGATAAACTAAGCCATATTTATGACATGAAGTCATATTTATGATACACTAAGCCATATTTATGACATGAAAAGTCATATTTATGATAAACTAAGCCATATTTATGACATGAAAATTCATATTTATGACATGAAAAGTCATATTTATGATAAACTAAGCCATATTTATGATACACTAAGCCATATTTATGACATGAAAAGTCATATTTATGATAAACTAAGCCATATTTATGACATGAAAATTCATATTTATGACATGAAAAGTCATATTTATGATACACTAAGCCATATTTATGACATGAAAAGTCATATTTATGATAAACTAAGCCATATTTATGACATGAAAATTCATATTTATGACATGAAAAGTCATATTTATGATACACTAAGCCATATTTATGACATGAAAAGTCATATTTATGATAAACTAAGTCATATTTATGACATGAAAAGTCATATTTATGATAAACTAAGCCATATTTATGACATGAAAAGTCATATTTATGATAAACTAAGCCATATTTATGACATGAAAAGTCATATTTATGATAAACTAAGCCATATTTATGACATGAAGTCATATTTATGATACACTAAGCCATATTTATGATAAACTAAGCCATATTTATGATACACTTAGCCATATTTATGACATGAAAAGTCATATTTATGATACACTAAGCCATATTTATGACATGAAAAGTCATATTTATGATACACTAAGCAATATTTATGACATGAAAAGTCATATTTATGATACACTAAGCCATATTTATGACATGAAGTCATATTTATGATAAACTAAGCCATATTTATGACATGAAAAGTCATATTTATGATAAACTAAGCCATATTTATGACATGAAAAGTCATATTTATGATAAACTAAGCCATATTTATGACATGAAAAGTCATATTTATGATAAACTAAGCCATATTTATGACATGAAGTCATATTTATGATACACTAAGCCATATTTATGACATGAAAAGTCATATTTATGATAAACTAAGCCATATTTATGACATGAAAAGTCATATTTATGATAAACTAAGCCATATTTATGACATGAAAAGTCATATTTATGATAAACTAAGCCATATTTATGACATGAAAATTCATATTTATGACATGAAAAGTCATATTTATGATACACTAAGCCATATTTATGACATGAAAATTCATATTTATGACATGAAAAGTCATATTTATGATACACTAAGCCATATTTATGACATGAAAATTCATATTTATGACATGAAAAGTCATATTTATGATACACTAAGCCATATTTATGACATGAAAATTCATATTTATGACATGAAAAGTCATATTTATGATAAACTAAGCCATATTTATGACATGAAAATTCATATTTATGACATGAAAAGTCATATTTATGATACACTAAGCCATATTTATGACATGAAAATTCATATTTATGATAAACTAAGCCATATTTATGACATGAAAAGTCATATTTATGATAAACTAAGCCATATTTATGACATGAAAAGTCATATTTATGATAAACTAAGCCATATTTATGACATGAAAAGTCATATTTATGATACACTAAGCCATATTTATGACATGAAAAGTCATATTTATGATAAACTAAGCCATATTTATGACATGAAAAGTCATATTTATGATAAACTAAGCCATATTTATGACATGAAAAGTCATATTTATGATAAACTAAGCCATATTTATGACATGAAAAGTCATATTTATGATAAACTAAGCCATATTTATGACATGAAAAGTCATATTTATGATAAACTAAGCCATATTTATGACATGAAAAGTCATATTTATGATAAACTAAGCCATATTTATGACATGAAAAGTCATATTTATGATAAACTAAGCCATATTTATGACATGAAAAGTCATATTTATGATAAACTAAGCCATATTTATGACATGAAAAGTCATATTTATGATAAACTAAGCCATATTTATGACATGAAAAGTCATATTTATGATAAACTAAGCCATATTTATGACATGGAAAGTCATATTTATGATAAACTAAGCCATATTTATGACATGAAAAGTCATATTTATGATAAACTAAGCCATATTTATGACATGAAAAGTCATATTTATGATAAACTAAGCCATATTTATGACATGAAAAGTCATATTTATGATAAACTAAGCCATATTTATGACATGAAAAGTCATATTTATGATAAACTAAGCCATATTTATGACATGGAAAGTCATATTTATGATAAACTAAGCCATATTTATGACATGAAAAGTCATATTTATGATACACTAAGCCATATTTATGACATGAAAAGTCATATTTATGATACACTAAGCCATATGTATGACATGAAAAGTCATATTTATGATACACTAAGCCATATTTATGACATGAAAAGTCATATTTATGATACACTAAGCCATATTTATGATATGAAAAGTCATATTTATGATACACTAAGCCATATTTATGACATGAAAAGTCATATTTATGATAAACTAAGCCATATTTATGACATGAAAAGTCATATTTATGATACACTAAGCCATATTTATGATATGAAAAGTCATATTTATGATACACTAAGCCATATTTATGACATGAAAAGTCATATTTATGATACACTAAGCCATATTTATGATATGAAAAGTCATATTTATGATACACTAAGCCATATTTATGACATGAAAAGTCATATTTATGATAAACTAAGCCATATTTATGACATGAAAAGTCATATTTATGATACACTAAGCCATATTTATGACATGAAAAGTCATATTTATGATAAACTAAGCCATATTTATGATACACTTAGCCATATTTATGACATGAAAAGTCATATTTATGATACACTAAGCCATATTTATGACATACACTAAGCCATATTTATGATACACTAAGCCATATTTATGACATGAAAAGTCATATTTATGATACACTAAGCCATATTTATGACATGAAAAGTCATATTTATGATACACTAAGCCATATTTATGACATGAAAAGTCATATTTATGATACACTAAGCCATATTTATGATATGAAAAGTCATATTTATGATACACTAAGCCATATTTATGACATGAAAAGTCATATTTATGATACACTAAGCCATATTTATGATATGAAAAGTCATATTTATGATACACTAAGCCATATTTATGACATGAAAAGTCATATTTATGATAAACTAAGCCATATTTATGACATGAAAAGTCATATTTATGATACACTAAGCCATATTTATGACATGAAAAGTCATATTTATGATAAACTAAGCCATATTTATGATACACTTAGCCATATTTATGACATGAAAAGTCATATTTATGATACACTAAGCCATATTTATGACATGAAAAGTCATATTTATGATACACTAAGCCATATTTATGATACACTTAGCCATATTTATGACATGAAAAGTCATATTTATGATACACTAAGCCATATTTATGACATGAAAAGTCATATTTATGATACACTTAGCCATATTTATGACATGAAAAGTCATATTTATGATACACTAAGCCATATTTATGACATGAAAAGTCATATTTATGATAAACTAAGCCATATTTATGACATGAAAAGTCATATTTATGATACACTAAGCCATATTTATGACATGAAAAGTCATATTTATGATAAACTAAGCCATATTTATGACATGAAAAGTCATATTTATGATAAACTAAGCCATATTTATGACATGAAAAGTCATATTTATGATAAACTAAGCCATATTTATGACATGAAAAGTCATATTTATGATAAACTAAGCCATATTTATGACATGAAAATTCATATTTATGACATGAAAAGTCATATTTATGATACACTAAGCCATATTTATGACATGAAAAGTCATATTTATGATAAACTAAGCCATATTTATGACATGAAAAGTCATATTTATGATAAACTAAGCCATATTTATGACATGAAAATTCATATTTATGACATGAAAAGTCATATTTATGATACACTAAGCCATATTTATGACATGAAAAGTCATATTTATGATAAACTAAGCCATATTTATGACATGAAAAGTCATATTTATGATAAACTAAGCCATATTTATGACATGAAAAGTCATATTTATGATACACTAAGCCATATTTATGACATGAAAAGTCATATTTATGATAAACTAAGCCATATTTATGACATGGAAAGTCATATTTATGATAAACTAAGCCATATTTATGACATGAAAAGTCATATTTATGATACACTAAGCCATATTTATGACATGAAAAGTCATATTTATGACATGAAAAGTCATATTTATGATACACTAAGCCATATTTATGACATGAAAAGTCATATTTATGATAAACTAAGCCATATTTATGACATGGAAAGTCATATTTATGATAAACTAAGCCATATTTATGACATGAAAAGTCATATTTATGATACACTAAGCCATATTTATGACATGAAAATTCATATTTATGACATGAAAAGTCATATTTATGATACACTAAGCCATATTTATGACATGAAAAGTCATATTTATGATAAACTAAGCCATATTTATGATACACTTAGCCATATTTATGACATGAAAAGTCATATTTATGATACACTTAGCCATATTTATGACATGAAAAGTCATATTTATGATACACTAAGCCATATTTATGACATGAAAAGTCATATTTATGATACACTAAGCAATATTTATGACATGAAAAGTCATATTTATGATACACTAAGCCATATTTATGACATGAAGTCATATTTATGATAAACTAAGCCATATTTATGACATGAAAAGTCATATTTATGATAAACTAAGCCATATTTATGACATGAAAAGTCATATTTATGATAAACTAAGCCATATTTATGACATGAAAAGTCATATTTATGATAAACTAAGCCATATTTATGACATGAAGTCATATTTATGATACACTAAGCCATATTTATGACATGAAAAGTCATATTTATGATAAACTAAGCCATATTTATGACATGAAAAGTCATATTTATGATAAACTAAGCCATATTTATGACATGAAAATTCATATTTATGACATGAAAAGTCATATTTATGATACACTAAGCCATATTTATGACATGAAAATTCATATTTATGACATGAAAAGTCATATTTATGATAAACTAAGCCATATTTATGACATGAAAAGTCATATTTATGATAAACTAAGCCATATTTATGACATGAAAAGTCATATTTATGATACACTAAGCCATATTTATGACATGAAAAGTCATATTTATGATACACTAAGCCATATTTATGATATGAAAAGTCATATTTATGATACACTAAGCCATATTTATGACATGAAAAGTCATATTTATGATAAACTAAGCCATATTTATGACATGAAAAGTCATATTTATGATACACTAAGCCATATTTATGATATGAAAAGTCATATTTATGATACACTAAGCCATATTTATGACATGAAAAGTCATATTTATGATACACTAAGCCATATTTATGATATGAAAAGTCATATTTATGATACACTAAGCCATATTTATGACATGAAAAGTCATATTTATGATAAACTAAGCCATATTTATGACATGAAAAGTCATATTTATGATACACTAAGCCATATTTATGACATACACTAAGCCATATTTATGACATGAAAAGTCATATTTATGACATACACTAAGCCATATTTATGACATGAAAAGTCATATTTATGACATACACTAAGCCATATTTATGACATGAAAAGTCATATTTATGACATACACTAAGCCATATTTATGACATGAAAAGTCATATTTATGACATACACTAAGCCATATTTATGACATGAAAAGTCATATTTATGATAAACTAAGCCATATTTATGACATACACTAAGCCATATTTATGACATGAAAAGTCATATTTATGATACACTAAGCCATATTTATGACATACACTAAGCCATATTTATGACATGAAAAGTCATATTTATGATACACTAAGCCATATTTATGACATACACTAAGCCATATTTATGACATACACTAAGCCATATTTATGACATACACTAAGCCATATTTATGACATGAAAAGTCATATTTATGACATGAAAAGTCATATTTATGACATACACTAAGCCATATTTATGACATGAAAAGTCATATTTATGATAAACTAAGCCATATTTATGACATACACTAAGCCATATTTATGACATTCACTAAGCCATATTTATGACATACACTAAGCCATATTTATGACATACACTAAGCCATATTTATGACATACACTAAGCCATATTTATGACATGAAAAGTCATATTTATGACATGAAAAGTCATATTTATGACATACACTAAGCCATATTTATGACATGAAAAGTCATATTTATGATAAACTAAGCCATATTTATGACATACACTAAGCCATATTTATGACATGAAAAGTCATATTTATGATACACTAAGCCATATTTATGACATACACTAAGCCATATTTATGACATACACTAAGCCATATTTATGACATGAAAAGTCATATTTATGACATACACTAAGCCATATTTATGACATGAAAAGTCATATTTATGATAAACTAAGCCATATTTATGACATGAAAAGTCATATTTATGATACACTAAGCCATATTTATGACATGAAAAGTCATATTTATGATACACTAAGCCATATTTATGACATACACTAAGCCATATTTATGACATGAAAAGTCATATTTATGATACACTAAGCCATATTTATGACATGAAAAGTCATATTTATGATACACTAAGCCATATTTATGACATGAAAAGTCATATTTATGATAAACTAAGCCATATTTATGACATGAAAAGTCATATTTATGATACACTAAGCCATATTTATGACATACACTAAGCCATATTTATGATACACTAAGCCATATTTATGATAAACTAAGCCATATTTATGATAAACTAAGCCATATTTATGACATACACTAAGCCATATTTATGATAAACTAAGCCATATTTATGATAAACTAAGCCATATTTATGATAAACTAAGCCATATTTATGATAAACTAAGCCATATTTATGATAAACTAAGCCATATTTATGATAAACTAAGCCATATTTATGATAAACTAAGTCATATTTATGATACACTAAGCCATATTTATGATACACTAAGCCATATTTATGATAAACTAAGCCATATTTATGATACACTAAGCCATATTTATGATAAACTAAGTCATATTTATGATACACTAAGCCATATTTATGATACACTAAGTCATATTTATGATACACTAAGCCATATTTATGACATGAAAAGTCCTATTTATGATACACTAAGCCATATTTATGACATACACTAAGCCATATTTATGATAAACTAAGCCATATTTATGATAAACTAAGCCATATTTATGATATGAAAAGTCATATTTATGATACACTAAGCCATATTTATGACATGAAAAGTCATATTTATGATAAACTAAGCCATATTTATGACATGAAAAGTCATATTTATGATAAACTAAGCCATATTTATGATAAACTAAGCCATATTTATGACATGAAAAGTCATATTTATGATAAACTAAGCCATATTTATGATAAACTAAGCCATATTTATGACATGAAAAGTCATATTTATGATAAACTAAGTCATATTTATGATAAACTAAGCCATATTTATGACATGAAAAGTCATATTTATGATACACTAAGCCATATTTATGACATGAAAAGTCATATTTATGATACACTAAGCCATATTTATGACATGAAAAGTCATATTTATGATACACTAAGCCATATTTATGACATGAAAAGTCATATTTATGATAAACTAAGCCATATTTATGACATGAAAATTCATATTTATGATACACTAAGCCATATTTATGACATGAAAAGTCATATTTATGATACACTAAGCCATATTTATGACATGAAAAGTCATATTTATGATACACTAAGCCATATTTATGACATGAAAAGTCATATTTATGATAAACTAAGCCATATTTATGACATGAAAATTCATATTTATGATACACTAAGCCATATTTATGACATGAAAAGTCATATTTATGATACACTTAGCCATATTTATGACATGAAAAGTCATATTTATGATACACTAAGCCATATTTATGACATGAAAAGTCATATTTATGATACACTAAGCCATATTTATGACATGAAAAGTCATATTTATGATACACTAAGCCATATTTATGACATGAAAAGTCATATTTATGATACACTAAGCCATATTTATGACATGAAAAGTCATATTTATGATAAACTAAGCCATATTTATGACATGAAAAGTCATATTTATGATAAACTAAGCCATATTTATGACATGAAAAGTCATATTTATGATACACTAAGCCATATTTATGACATGAAAAGTCATATTTATGATACACTAAGCCATATTTATGACATGAAAAGTCATATTTATGATACACTAAGCCATATTTATGACATGAAAAGTCATATTTATGATACACTAAGCCATATTTATGACATGAAATGTCATATTTATGATACACTAAGCCATATTTATGACATGAAAATTCATATTTATGATACACTAAGCCATATTTATGACATGAAAAGTCATATTTATGATACACTAAGCCATATTTATGACATGAAAAGTCATATTTATGATACACTAAGCCATATTTATGACATGAAAAGTCATATTTATGATACACTAAGCCATATTTATGACATGAAAAGTCATATTTATGATACACTAAGCCATATTTATGACATGAAAAGTCATATTTATGATACACTAAGCCATATTTATGACATGAAAATTCATATTTATGATACACTAAGCCATATTTATGACAAAAAGTAAAATTTATTAAAATAAAAAGTAAAAACAACCAACAATATTGTTTCTAAGTTGTTATACTGTTATGTAAAAGATTATGGTCTCATTTGTCAACATTAGTTAATGTATTAACTAACATGAACTAACAGTGAGTAATGTATTTTTATCAACATTTATTAATCTCTTTTAATGTTAGCAAAATTACAGTTGTTCATGTTAGTTCATATTAGTTCACAGTACATTAAGTACATGACAACTAACTAACATTAACAAATATAAACGTAATAAATGTTCGAGGTATGTCCATCGTTAGTTTACATGTTTAATGATATCTATTTAAAACCTTACTGTAAAGTGTTAGCATGTTTTTATAAGAGCTGTTTTCCATCAGTATGAGACATAATGAACATATAAATAAGAGCCACACAATTGCCACATCACATGAGAAGCAGAAAGGAGGAAGCAGAGCGTTCGCCAAACCAACAGTCTTTGTTGAAAAGGCTATTTTGGAAACGACTATGGGAAGAATGAAACGCTGTGGACGAAGGATACATGTTCTGTGCAGGTGGTATATTTTGAGCAGGAGCTCCTGTAAAGGTTGTGGAGGGAAGAGGAGTGTGTGTGGCCATGCGGTGATGAGGAAGATACACACAGACTCGTGTATGAACATCAGTGTACAGCGCTGTCAGAGGCAAAGGCCTGGAAATTGCTTTTAAACCCCAAGGTGCATGCTTATTTCACAGTCATGTTTAAAAGTCAAGAACCCAATCCTTCTGACTCAAAAACAGCCGAGAGGCAAAGACATCCAAATCCAGAGCCCGGGATGAGCGAGCGTTTAAAACACTGACAAACAATAGTATACGATATATTTTATATTAAACATATTGAGAGAAAAAAAGGTGACAATATATTGAATAATGCATTAGGAATTGATGCTATTCATAACTTGGAAAACATATGACAATGTATGTACTAATGTGTATTCACATGTTTCTGCTGCACATAGTAATTGAGTTGAGTTACGAGGAAAGTTGTGTTTGCTTAAAAGGGTCATATAATGACATTTTTGTACAAGTTAATATGATTCTTTAGTGTGTAAATGAAAACTTTGCAATATACTTTAATTAAAAATTATCATTAGTATTGTGAGAAAACATTCATTTTACCTGATCAAGAACAGCTCTGTTTTCAGCAAGCCATTTTAGTGCATGTGACTTTAAATGCTAATGAGCTTTTCTCACCCCACCCCTCTGTTCTGTGGGGGTTTTGTTCTGCTGCTGATTGGCCCTTTAGCAAAGCCACGCCCCTGAGTGTGAAGCACAGAGACACCATTTCTGTTTCCTCGCTGTATCAGCACTCGAGTATTACAATGTGTGCGCCACAAACATCACTAATGTCCTGATGAAGCAGAGAACACACGAGTCTCAGGGACTCCGGCATCAGAGCCACTGAAGCTCATTTAGGAAGGAAATGTGCTGATGAATGACGGTCACAAATCATTTTACACACGACTGCTTCTCCAGCGAGGGTCAGTAACGCTCGAGTCAACGACGGGTCAATCCCAACGCTTCGAGCTCTAACTTCATATCAGAACGAGTGAGGATGGCTCTTCATATTCTGTGAATGTTTGCACATGTCCTTCTGAATGAGCTGAACGCTGTACGCTAATATGGCTAAAGTTAGCATCGTCGCTGACTGTATTCACTGAGACTAGAGCTGTGGCGTTAGTTTGATCCTGAACACACCCACGTCTGCGTCATTCACACACACATTTATTATGCTTTGTATAGTCAGGACGTGTTACGTTCCCACACGAGCACCGATATAACACTTTATAGATGAACATGACGGCTCATGCTAGTCGATGAGTTGAGTCGGCGTAACTCCACAACTAACGCTACATAAATGATCCCCTAAGCGTTCAGTGTAAAGTGTGGAGCTCTTCCTGAGTCTCTCGTCTGTGTCGACTCCGGCTTATTTCTGACATTTGTCTGAGTGAGATTGGCCTGTTTTGTTGTTGATGGAGTATCTGAAGTGTAAAGGCTCCGCCCTCTCCTGTAGGGAGGCGGGGAACAGCAGCAGCTCATTTGCATTTAAAGGACCACACACAAAAACGGCACGACACAAACCCAAATAGAGGCAAATTTGATAAGCTATAATAAATGATCTAGGGGTATTTTGAGCAGAAACTTCACACACACATTCAGGGGACACCAGAGATTTATATTACATCTTGTGAAAAGGAGCATAATATGTCCCCTTTAAGGTACAGATTTTGCACCAAAATGTTTTTTTTTTTGGTTATCCTGGATGAAAACATGCAATGTTCGATTGCAAAGTTCCCCAACCAGAAGGATGGGTTTTTCCCACTGAACAATGCTCCAATCCAGACAGCCAGCCCAATAAAGGTGTGGATGGAGGATGACCTGAACCCCGCTGTAAACCTCTGGAATATAAACAACAGCGTGTCAGCCATTAAATAAAGCCGAGCGGCTGGAGTTATTGCAGTGGCATAAAGTCACCCAACAGCGATGATAGGAGGCACGCCAAGACGCCTGAAAGCTCTGATGGGAAATCAGGGATATTCCTCCAAATATTGTTTCTTGAATATATATATACAACGATCAGGCATAACATAATGACCACTGACAGGTGAATAATTTATTCATCCAGCTCCTGTTAGTGGGTGGGATATATTAGTCAGCAAGTGAACATTTAGTCCTCAGAGTTGATGTGTGTGAAGCAGGAGAAATGGGCAAGCGTAAGGATTTGAGCGAGTTTGGCCAGATTGTGACGGCTAGACGACTGGGTCAGAGCATCTCCAAAACTGCAGCTCTTGTGGGCTGTTCCCGGTCTGCAGTGGTCAGCATTAGCTCGTTCTCATTGATATTGTTCTTACTGTATTATGTACAGTAATGTGTGAGAGAGGTCGAGTGAGCATATGTAGCTATTACCTGCATTCACACACAGCATTTTCCTTCAGGTCAGTCCTATGTTCATGATAAAAGTCTGTTTGAATGTCTGCTGAGATATCTTTTTCAACAGTTTAGGAGTTTTCCGCATCCTGACACTGAAAGTGCTAATCAAAGCATTTGTTATTTGTTTCCTGTTCACAGAAAAGTTTCAGTCCCTTCACTATAAAAGTTTCGCGATTGACTGACTCGCTGATAAAGACAGGCTTTGCCGGCATCTAATGGTGTAATAATGGGACTTCTCTTGCACGGTCAAGGACTAGGGATTTTTTTCCAGCAGAAGGAAGGCTTTTAGTGATTTTACTTCATGAAAGTTGCACTGATACATATCTTTTGGCTTTGATATTTGTATTACATGGTAACTGTTTTTATAAAAGCAATAAGGTTTTCTTTTTTCTGACTGTGAAAAACAGTGACAGTTTTTCCTAACCCACCCTAACCCTACTTTTATATTTTAAGTGAAGGTTTTTTTAAGCCTTGCTTTAGACATCTGGAGAAATGCAATTATGGCAGAAAGATGGGAGAAAGCATTGCTTTGGCTGTTATAGAACGAGTCGTTTCACAGTACAATCTGTACTACTGCAAATAAAAAAAACCTTTGACCTCCGCTGACAGATGTAATCAGTTAGTCTGGCTCTCTGGTTATGCATGACTATAAATATTGGTGCACATGTGTGGGTCCCGTCCTTGAATTGTCTCACTACACTAATGAGTTTATTGGTGTCTGACCCTTCTGACCTGTTTTATCTGGGCTTCTGACTCTGACTAAAGCACACGCCTGGTGTTTGCAAGTGCCTTTCAAATAACTTTTAAATTAAGCTATAGATCCTTGCTTCTTTCTTGAAGGGGGAAAGGTGAGCCACCCTCTCTATCTACGACACTCTTCATCAGTGGACAGCAAGCCAAATAAGTCTAACATTTATCAAAGTACATGTTACAGGTTTCTTTCAACCACTCAGTGTGTTGCTGAAACACTTTCAAATTATTTTAGATACTTTTCACAGACACACACACACACACACACACACACATACACACACACGCACACACACACTTTTATTTGTTTTAATTTATCTATTTTTTTGCCTGTCAAAGAGTTTTATGTCAAAGTATATTTCAAAATAGATCACATTCTGAGAATATCTAGGCATACATCATGCTTTGGTAATATGGTAATATACTACATTATAGTATGCCAAAAGTATTGTGCCGCTCCTCCAGATCCCTGAGTTCAGGTGTTGGATCTCGTCATAGCCACAGGTGTATAACTCCAGCTCTCGGCCTGCAGACGCTTCTACACACATTAGTGAAAGAATGGGTCGCTCTCAGGAGCTCAGTGAACTCAAGTGTGGGGCCGTGATAGGTTGACACCTGTGCAATAAGTCCATTCCTGACATTTCCTCACTACTAAATATTCCACGCTCAACTGTTAGTGGGATTATAACAAAGTGGAAGCCATTGGGAACAACAGCAACTCAGCCACGAAGTGTTAAATCCCAAAGCGGGGTCAGCGCATGCTGAGGGTCACAGTGCGCAGAAGTCTCCACCTTTCTGCAGAGTCAACAGCTCCAGACCTCCAGACTTCTGTGGCCTTCAGATGAGCTCAAGAACAGCGGAGAGAGCTTCATGGAATGGGTTTCCATGGCCGAGCAGCTCATCCAAGCCTTACATCACCAAGAGCAATGCAACTGCGCTCCAGTGCACAAAGCGTCGCTCCATAAAGACATGGATGAGGAGTTTGGTGTGGAGGAACTGGACTGGCCTGCACAGAGTCCTGAGCTCAACCCGATAGAACAGCTTTGGGATGAATTAGAGCGGAGACTGAGAGCCAGGCCTTCTCGTCCAACATCAGTGCCTGACCTCACAAATGAGCTTCTAGAAGAATGGGCAAAAATCCCCATAAAACACACTCCTAAACCTTGAGGAAAGCCTTCCCAGAAGAGCTGGAGCTGTTAGAGAGGGTGGGCCGACTCCATATTAAACCCTACGGATTAACAATGGGATGGTATTAAATGTTATGCACGCAGGGGCGTCGGACTGGGGGGCATATCGAGTAACCAGGGCCCGAGGCTGGGGGCCTTAGAGTGAGTTTTCTATACACATACATGGTACAGGGGCCCAGCAAGATGGTTTGTACCCAGGGCCCAAAATTTGGTGCTACGCCGCTGTATGCACGTAAAGGCAGGCGTCACAAAACTATCACCCCACACAATCTTTATGAGACGGATGAGAACTGTGCAGGAAAGGGAAATGGTGTAGCCATTTCTGTGACTTGCTTATAGTGAAATATGAGATCACACACAGGAAATGTCACTGATTGAGAAACAGGCCAGTCGTCTCTGAGAAATCTGAGGGAGGGTTTCATAAAAAACAAAGCAGTGTTTGAGGTCTGCTGACGAAGTAGAAAATTTAACTGTTATTTTTAATTTTTGAAAATGTTTGCAATCATATTCAAGGGTTCTCTCCGTTTGTTCTTCTTCTGTTATTAGACATATGTAGCTCCATGAAACTTTATTCACTGTACATAGAATTGTCACTCCTCCAAAAACAAGCTAAACCTGTGGCCAATCCAGCCACTGCTCATAATCCAGCGGAGACTCCCAGACTCGCCTGTTCCTCAGAACACAAGACTGTGTGTCACTAACCCAGACGTCACTATTCTGGCCACTGACTCACACCATCTTCTGCTTTTCTGTGAATTGCGTTCCCAGAATGCTCTCTCCTCCCAACATTTCGCACTCCTGCTAAGAGAGGAGGTTCTCCACAAACAGGCTGAAACCTGCTCGGGCCCGTGTGCAATCAGGCCCTCAGGAGCCCCGCGTCTGCATGCATGATGGATCGCACTCACAGGCATTCATTGCAAAATAACCATCTGAGATATGTATGCAGCTATTAACACTAGAAGTCCCAGAGATTTGTAGCCCTCCTTTAGCCAACTGGATGCTAACTGGCTAGTCTTTTGGCTATCATTAGCATCAATTCATGTGTAAATATGGTCATTACCTGAGCAATCTGCAGGGGGGTTTGGGGTGTGTGTGTGAATGGTTGCTAGTGGCTTGTTTGTATGTGTGGGGGAGGGAGGGCTGCTAAAAGCAGAGAACTTGATTGACCATGTCTCACATGGACATGGGTAGAAATGTTACCACGGGCAATTCACTTGCACATAAACTTATTAGCCGGAAAACCACCATCCTCGGCACAGTCAACAAGATTTCCCGGGAAACCCCTAGGTCTTTTGTGGTTCTATGTTTGTGTTTCTAAATTTTAGAATCAACACCGCCAAGTGTTTCATTGTGTGTAAAAGTGCTATGAAAATAACAATATCTTATTTATTAGGTGTTCCCTATATCGAGGGAACTTCGCACTGCGTCGAAACGAAGAAATTGGGGATACTCCCTAAGCATGAACGCGTCTGAAGTATGAATGAAACTAGTCCAATCTTTATTGGTCCTACGTCATGACGTAGATGTGACGGCATACCCGGAAGCTATAAAGGGGAGCCCGGCGCATTGTAGCGTCAGTTATCGCTCTACAGCAATAACTCTCTGTGTGTGTGTTTGAAGCACTGTCTGTCTATTTATTGTTGTCTGTCCCATATATCAAAAAGAAAAGAAAAGAGACCTAGAAACATATATATAAAATAAATATGTTGAACACTGAGTTTAAGAGGTGCGTGCATCCGTGTCCCCGCTACATCTCGGGAGTGGACACGCACTCTCTATGTGTTCAGTGCCTGGGCGTTCAGCATGCTCAGGTGGCTCTCGAGGGAGCCGCTTGCAGTCATTGCGAGCTGCTGACGCTCAGGGTACTAAGGTCTCGGTTGGCGGTCTTTGATGAGGCCGACCAACCACGTGAGTGAGGCCGACCAACCACGTGAGCCCCGCCCCTCTCGCAAGCTTTCTGTCACCCGAATCGGCATCGTCCCTAAAAGCTCTACTGCCCACCAAGCCATGCAGGGACACATCGGCGTTGGTGGGCAGGGCATATATGGTGGCGGGTCGGGCTGGTAGCTCTCTGCACACGTTGTCTAACTTGCAGGCGTACCAGGCCGACCTTCTCAAAGAGCTAGACGAGGGAGAAGGTCCCTCTCCTGAGGACATTTTAGAACTTAGGAAGGCTGCTGATCTGTCTCTCCGCGTCACCAAGGAGACAGCCCGTACCATCGGCTTCAAGGCTTCTGGTGGGTGTGTAGACTCGTAGGAGTGAGTAAAAGTATGCGGGTGCTGAGCTTGTGGAAGATCCAGCAAGAGTCAGGGCTTTGAATTGGATCCAGGCAGCGAGTGGTAGAAAATGCAGAGAGATGAAGAGAGGTGTGACATGAGCCATTTTGGGCTCATTGAATACAAGGCGTGCCGCAGCATTCTGGATCATTTGCAGCGGTTTGATTGCAAAAGATGGAAGTCCAGCCAGAAGCGCATTGCAATAGTCAAGTCTAGAAATGACCAGGGCTTGGACAAGAAGCTGTGTTGCATGCTCCGTAAGGAACGGTCTGATTTTCCTGATGTTGTGCAATGCAAACCTGCATGACTGGGCTGAGATGTGGTCTTTGAAGGACAGCTGGTCATCAAAGATTACTCCAAGATTTCTGACCGACTTTGAAGGGGTAATCAATGATGAACCTAGCTGGATGGTAAAATTATGTTGTATGAAATGGTTGGTTTCTTTATTGGTTTCTTTGGTTGGTTTCTTTATTTTATTTTGTACTATTTTTATCAATAAATCTCAGCAACAAAGGAAAAAAAAACATGTGTGTTGATTTCTCCCTAAGATGGCTCCCTAAGATTCAAGTTTCCTGGAAGTGGCTCAGCATGGCCCCACATTGTTTACATAACAAAAGCAACTGTTCACAGGTGATTAAGGATATTAGCCTAAAGCCTTCCAGCCCATCGGCTGTCCTGCGGGTTTTATAGGTAGAAAAGCCAAATGGCTGCTCTCTGGGACTTCTAGTGTTAAAGTACTATAGCATTACAAAATTAAACTTTAAACAGAAGTGTGTCGACACATACGAATCAATAACAACATAAAATGTAAGGAAAAGGATAAATGTATGTCGGTGTGAAGGATAAGAATAAATGTAGAAAATTGTATTGGGCATTCTGTCCATGCCCACAGACAACGTATTCATAAGCATCAGTGATTGATATGCTTGTCTCGGGTGTACACGCTCGGTTTCTCAACTAAATACGTAACGTTATATATATCCGACCGCCTGGCCATCTGCTAACGTCTTCTCTCCACTCCACTATAGTACACGGATCTGGTCGCCGAATACCATTTGATAAAGTCAACTTTTTAAAATAACTTTCTCAGTTTGTGTTGAATCCGCTCACGTAGCTTGACATGCTGCTGTTTCTTGCCACAGTTTCTTGCCAAAATGCGCGCGCATACGTCGCTATGTCATCATTGTATACCAACAGTAAAAGGGTCTTTATCTGATGTGTTTTATTAGACAGTGTTTGGATCATTGATGGACAGAAACTAATGATTGTTCTCCAGCTCAACACCATTCGTCTTATTGTTTAATCTGCTGTTGTTGATTTACCGCTCAGAGTGCCGTGTGTTACCGCCTGATATGATCTCGTGTTACGTGTTGTTGTGTTACAGCTTTTGCCCGTTGCTTGAACACATTTTGCAAAACTTCGCTGATTGTGCCAAACTCTACACACAGGTAAGCATGACACAACACTGGGAATACACCGTACACATCTGTGTCAAACTGAAACTCGGCTATCAAAACCTTACATTCCTCTGTCAAAATGTCACTCTGATGACAAAACGACACACACTTGCATCATATGGACACACTTTCAGATCAGGGGGAACACACTCGTCTACTTTATATAAAACACTGCAGTCTTTAATGTTCACTGTTTTTATTCAGTTCATCAGTTAGCGTTCTGTGAAGCAATGCAACACTTACAAAGGTTCACAACAACCAAAAAGGAAAGCGCTGAAATGTTACAAATGACATACTACTGCACATCACAGGACTATACTTCACACTACAGTGCAGTGCTATGGACTGTACTATATGTTACACAAAACTACCTTTTTTTGTTATTAAAGGAGCACTAGCCAATGTGTTCGGTTCAGAGACAGTCTGGAATAGAGAACCGCTGTTTTCCAGTCTGAATGTCCTTATGATGGATGAACTGTGAACCGGCTGAGATGTGGAGGACTCTCTGCCCGGCTTCCCTCACTGTCAGGCCATGACTTACCACATGATCCACCAAAGTTGCTCTAATATCTCAGAATGGCTTACCTGAGGCCTGTTTGTGGCTGGCTGACTGGTGTTCAGTTGTGCGAGTAAGTGCCTTCAGGTGTGTATTTGAGTGGCTGCAATCACCCGATGTGTGTTGTATTTTGGATACATGTGTTTTCCAAATGGCACCCTGAGATTTCATTTTTGAAGGAAAGGGTCTTAATATGAAATAGAGTGTAGTATGCAGGACCGAGTGTGTTGCATAAAGGCGTAAGTGTGTTGCAGAATTGCAAGTGCAAAGCAGTGCTTTTGTTTAAGCTATGGGTACAAGTGTGTGAGGTATGGGAACAAAAGCTTGTGTTACTTTAGTCTAAGCATGGGTCTATAGTGTTCAAGCAACGGGCAAAAACTGTAATACATAATGCACAAACGTTCAGCCTTTCAGATCAAGCATCAGATATGCACATGTAACATGGCTTGAGATTGAGTCCGATCGTACGGCTTGATTTAATCAGTTTGTGCTCATGATCATGAATCTCACGAATGAAACCCACACAGGAGGAGCTGAATTCAAACCTTTGATATTGAGCATCATATGAAGGACATGCAACCATTATTCAATATTAATGCACTTGCTTGACGAGTGATGAAAGAGCCAATCAACGGAGCACAGAATATTTCTTCCATATGATCACAAGTTCATAATCAAATCACAGCCTTGAATAAACCCTTTACAAACACTCTCTTCTTTTCACCGCCGTTTATGTCACACGCTCCATACTGTACACAGTGGTGTAATTAATCATTTTATACTGTAGTTTGCTTCTAAAATAAATGAAGTATTAATTAAAATCTGACCTCTGTGGTCACAGCCTTCAGAATGACACGACTAGTCGATTTAAAATAAGAAGAGCTTTATTAAAAGCATTATTTATTAAAAATGTATTAAAATCACTTTAATGTAGTTTTCATTGTGTCCAGAATGGAAGCTTGTTCCCGTTATGGGATAATAACAAAATAAAAAATAAAATGCAAATCCAGACATTGTGTCGTAATTCTGAGGGGAAAAGTCAGAATTGCTAAATATAAGTGCACAATTCTTATGTTTTTCCTCAGCATTGTGAGATAGAAACTTGCATCACTGCAAAAATAAAATAAAATGCTTTTCTTATTTTAGTATTGTTGTCTTGTTTCCAGTCCACACATCTAACAAAACATTAAAACAATCAGCATTTACTAGACGAGCAAAAATGATCTTGTTCTGGGGGAAAATAACTATAAGCTAAATAATCTGTCAACGGGATAAACAATATAATCTTAATTCAAACAGAAAATAAGATTATTATTATTAAGATCATAAGCAAAACAGTACAGAAACTTGAGCTTGTCTTAGTAAATGCCCTCATATGTCTAAAACGTATTTAGATAATTGTGCTTGCTTTAAGCAAAAACGTATTAAACTTTTAAACTTATTTTTTAGTTTATTTCCCAGAAGAAAACAAATAGTATATGACTCATCTAGAAGCATATTGAATTAAATATTTGTAGATATTTGGACTGGAAACAAGACAAAATACTAAACATTAAAAGCATTTTTGCAGTGCAATTCTGAAATAATAAATTAAAAAAATGTATATACATGTTTGCTCTGTGGCAGAAACAGGATTTCATAGTTCATTCATAAAGCATTAGTTTGAACGACTATTACAACAAATCAGTAAATAAATGAAACAAATCTCAGAATGAAATCACAATGATTTATTATATACAGTACACACATCAAGCCAAGTCAGCATTATTTATACAGATTAACAATATTCATCATCATCATCATCAGCTCTTTCGGTTGCCCTTTATTATAAGGTGTCGATGTTACAATATAATAACTATACATTTAAGTAATGTTATGTATGAGTTTTAAAGGTTTGTTTGAGGGTAATTTGCATGTAACTGCATCATTTACTGTTATTACTATGGTAAGTGCATGTAACATACGTAACACGGTCACCGTAAAATAAAGTGTTACCAATTTTTTACCTACTTCATTGCGTTTTTTCTTTAGATGCATGAAGAATAAAAGTGTGTGTTTGCAGCCATAACGCTAACACTTTACAGTAAGGTTCATTAGTTAACATGAACTAATAATGAACTGCACTTATAAACCCTTTTTGTAAATGTTCATTAGAATATTTACTAATGCATTATTAAAGTCTTATTAACATTAGTTAATGCACTGTGAACTAACATGAACAGCTGGATTTATATTAACCAACATTAACAAAGATTAACTAATACTTTTAAAACACAATTGAGACCGTGATCCAAACATGCGATCATATGTGAACTGTATATTAAATGATGTTTTTTATTCCTCCAGTGAATTTGTCGCTGTTCTATCTATTGTGTGTTTTAATGTTGACTGTTGTATTAGTGTGTCTGTCTTTGTCTTATTGTGTTATATCTATATACATATATACATACAAACGTATGTAAGAATCCAAAATAATCAAAGATTTTACTGTGTTCCACCCCCCTCTCGTATCGTTGGGGCCGTTTGGGATTCCTAAAGACAAAGAGATGTTGAGGGCCTGTGGGCCAGATGCTGCCACACCTGTAGTCCAGTGGGGGAAGTCTGCTCTGATTGGTCAGTTTGAATGTCTCAGGGTTTCAGTCACATGGTCACGGGATGGACAAAAGAAGATTGCAGCTGTTGCTCGAGGTCTTTTTCTCTGGCTGTCACTTCTAGGGGCCTTCTTTGGCTCTTCTCTTTGCTCTCTCTCTATCTCTCTCTATCTCTCAGGTAACATTCTATGCTGGGTACGGTTAATGGTATAAGTTTTATTATCTCATTCATCTATTTTGTAACCATTTTTAGTGTAACCATAACCGGATTTTGTCATCAAATTCTTTCAATTATAAATGATTTGCTAACCAGTTTTGATTTGGTATTGACTTTGAAGTGCTATCCGCTTGTTAAGTCGTGACGTAAGGAGCGCCGTTTCTGGGTCCAAGCCTCAACTCGTTTCACTTGAGAAGGCCATTGACGCCCGTTTATGAGCGCTGTTTATTCATATTAAACATCAAACGTTTAAAAAAGTTTAATACTTTAAATACTTACAGTCTACACAACAGTCTCTGTGCTCACAGCGTCACATACATTAATATTTTAACGATTTAAAAAAGTGAATCACTGTCTGGCCATCTGGAATTTTGCTATGGAGAAAAAGGTTATGATTATAGCTTTTTTGTAGTATTACACCAGATTGTGTGTGTATATTAGCACCGTTTGTAGTTTTTCTTGTGGTATAAGATAGAGCGTTTGGACCCGGAAGCGCTGCCGCGTGACGTCAGCCTTAACAACCGTATACCTATTGCAATTATTAATGATTTGCTAACCAGTTTTGATTTGGTATTGACTTGGAAGTGCTATACCTATTGCAATACAATATAGTCACATTAAAGCAACGCTCTCCCACATATTTTGCTATTGTAACTGCGCTTATTTCCGTCGTTGGTATAAGTTGCAGTGGGTGGTAAAGACGAGATATGTTCAGTTTTCTACCATCACGCTGATAACGTTTCTTTAGTCGTTCGGCAACCCTACAGTCAGAACCACTGTAGGCCATCCACCCTTATACATACATACATACATACATACATACATACATACATACATACATACACTAATGAACCTTATTGTCAAGTGTTTCCACCATAACACTGTCAGAAAAAAGGTACATTACTGTCACTGAGGCGGTACCCTGAGGTACAAAACCGAAAAGGTACTAACATGTACCTTTAAGCTACTACTATGTACCTCAAGGTACTAATATGTACCATTTATGATTGAGTAAGAGGCAAAGATTTACCTTTTCACTTTTATACCTTAGGGTACCGCCCCACACTGCAAAAAAGGCTTATCTTACTTAGTGTTTTGGTCTTGTTTTAAGTCCAAATATCTAAAAGTTCTAACATTAAGAAGCGTTTACTAGACAAGCACAAGTTTTTGTCTTGTTTTAGAGGAGAATAACTCAAAATGAAGAGAGTTTTGGCTTAAAACAGGCAATGGGGTGAGAAAAATTATCTGTTTGGGACGGAAACAAGATTATTTTTCTCACCCCATTGGCAGATCATTTTGCCTGTTTTAATCAAAAACTCACTTCATTTAGATATTATTTTCAACAAAACAAGAAAGAAATATGTCGTTTTACTGATCTAGTAAATGCATCTTGATTTAGGAATTGTTAAACAGGGCTAGAAACAAGACAAAAGGACTGATAAGAAGAGCATTGTTTGCAGTGTACCTTTTTTTCAGCGAGAGTATCAAGCGAGCGTTTTGCTGCTTCCGCTGACATTTGTGACGCTCGATAAACATGACACGTGGTTCACCAACAATCCTCGCACATGGTCCTGAAACTTCCTTCCCAGAAAGGTGTAAAACACAGGGTTAATGCAGAAATAAAAGCGCGCAACGTTCCTGGTGACGTATTCGACGTACGGGAGGTTGCTGTCACACTCCTTAGAATAGCGGGTCTCGTTCAAAAATAAGATGATATTATAAGGGCTCCAGAAAATGAAAAACATCAGGACTATTACGAAAATGAGCCGGACGGTGCGATGCTTCCCCACCATCCGCGTGGCTAAGACGGTTAGCGTTATCCGGACGTAGCAATAGACAAACACCACCAATGGGAAGAGGAAAAACAGCAGCAATTGCTTGTAGAGGCCGTAAGCTTTCCACTCCGAGCCGCTTGTGTCATTGCACGTCCAGCCGCTCCACGAATCCTGTTCGGTGGTGAAGTGGAAGAAGGAATCGAGGCTAGCGAGAAGGCTAACGGCCCAGACCACGGCGGACAAGGCTATGGCGTAGCAGCTTTGGCGGCGTTTGCTAGCCGCCACACAATGGACCACGGCCAGATAGCGGTCAAACGTCATGAGCGTGAGGAAGAGGATCGAGCTGTAGAAGCCCAGATTATCGGCACTGTTCACCAACTTGCAAAGAGCTTCTCCAAAGATCCACTGGTCGGAATGATGAACGGCCTGAAATGGGAGCGTGAGCGTAAAGATGATGTTGGAGGCCACCAGGTTGATGAGAAATATATTTGTGACCGAATTCAGCTTTTCGAACTTGTAGACGACCAGCAGAACGACGCCGTTGCCGAGGATGCTGATGGTGAAGATGACATAGTAGAAAGGTGGAAGAAAGTTTTTGGTGAAATCAAGGATGTCGCTGGTGTCGCACATCCCAGGTTGGATTATCGGCTCATAAGAACCATAGTTGTAGTCTGTGGTTGCAGTGGCCGTTGTCATCGTGATGCTCACCTACAACCTGGAGGATTGAGATGGATTATTAATATGAAACACTAAATCATTACAAGTAGCTGCAAAAAATGCTTTTCTTACTCAGTATTTTTGTCTTGTTTCTAGTCAAAATATCTAAAAAGTCTTACATTAAGAAACATTTACTAGACAAGTACAAATTGTCTTATTTTTTGGAGAAAAAAAATGCTCAAACTTAAGCAAAATAATCTGCCAATAGGGTAAACTAAATAATCTTGTTTTCTGTTTGAATTAAGATGATTTTCCTCACCCCATTGGCAGATTATTTTGCTTATATTAAGCAAAAGCTCTCTTCATTTTCAGCATTTCTCTTGTGTCATGCTAAAGAGTCAGTGTGTGTTCGCGGAGCGGCGGGATCATCAAAGTCAGGCTGCATTAACTAGGTCTGCCGGAACCGGGAACACTTCCCATAACACCTGATGTACTCGTTACATCATCAGAAGAACGGCATCTACGCTAATGTTAGTCTCTCTGTTTATCCCGAGGTTTACTGCGGTCGGCCGGATCCAGGCCGTGTCCGGATCGGATAGTGGACTTGCACCTGGACATAAACAATAAAAAAAGCCCTTTTGATATTCTATAATGTGGTGTGACTGATCACTGTATAGACGAGTGAATGTGATCGTCATAATCCATGAATAAACATGAATGAACATCTGAAGGTGTGTTGAGGACACTTTACAACAGAAACGCATCACATGTGGTGTAATCGCTCAGTCAGTGTCTCAACGGCGGATAGACGTCGATAAAACAGCTTGAGGACAACGAGCCTCACATTTACATCAGAAGCCCTTCAGTGTCCACATCTGTGAGTTCACCAGAGAAATCAACTCTTTCACTGAATATATGACCTATATTAGCCTATATATTCATTATATTAGCCTATATATATATATATATATATATATATATATATATATATAGATAGAGAGAGAGAGAGAGAGAGAGAGAGAGAGAGAGAGAGAGAGCTGAGTATCGTCAGCATAAGAATGAAAACTAACGCCATGCTTCCTAATGATATCTCCCAGTGGAGCAGATACAGGGTGAAGAGCAGCGGTCCTAACACTGAGCCTTGCGGTACTCCATACTGAACTTGTGATCGGTGTGACATCTCTTCATTTACTGCTACAAACTGATCACGGTCAGATGAGTACGATTTAAACCATGCCAAAGCAGTTCCACTAATGCCAACATAATTTTTGATTCAAAAGAATATTGTGATCGATAGTATCGAATGCAGCGCTAAGATCGAGTAACACTAATAGAGAGACTCAACCACGATCAGATGATAAGAGTAAATCATTTGTAACTCTAATGAGAGCAGTCTCAGTGCTATGATACGGTCTAAATCCTGACTGGAAATCCTCTCAGATAACATTTCTGTCTAAAAAGGAGCATAGTTGTGAAGACACGGCCTTTTCTAGTATTTTTGACAGAAACGGTAGACTCGAGATTGGCCTGTAATTGACTAATTCTTTAAGATCAAGTTGCGTTTTTTTAATAAGTGGTTTAATTATAGCCAACTTAAACGTTTTTGGTACATTTTAGAGAGCATTTTTCATTATTTAAAAGAAAAAAAACGTCAATATCTAATTGTTGTTTTTAACCCAGCATTTTTTAAGAGTGTATGAGTTTAACACTTACCGCAAAACACTTCAACGCTTCATCAACAGAAACGACAGACTGGAGCAGCAACACGTCGTGTGTGTGTGTGTGTGTGTCTTCTGCTGCAGAAATCTGAATCATATCTTAAACCGATGTGCAACTTCCTTTAATGCGGTGACATCAGATTTTCTCAAGACACTTACTCACCAACAACATAGGTTTGCCTTGCCTTTTATTTGAAAGAGCAAATGAAAGATTTTTCCAAAGATAAAGTAGATGTACATTTCCCAGAAACCCTGCCGTTTTTAAATCAAACCAACCAGACAGTCAAAAATACACACGCTTTAAAGTTCAGTGAGTCTCATCATGTCTGAAGTTACAGTGTTTCAAACTCACTTTAAAATGTGACGAGTAAATAAATCCTCACGTTAGAGTTGAATGATGCAGTAAAAGATTATACAACAGCAAACATTGTAAAATCTGACCCTGGAGCTCAACGCCGGTCATAATCTCACAGGTATATCTGTGGCAATGGCCAACAATACATAGTAAGGGTCAAAATGATCCATTTTAATGCCAAAAATCTTATATTAATATCATGTTCCATGCTAATCTCATACCGTAAATATATCATAAATGTATTATTAGTAGTAATATGCATCGCGGAGGACTTCATTTGGACAACTTTAAAGGACATTTTCTCAATATCCAGATTTTCAGATATTTTCCGATCCTAACGAACCATACATCAATGGAGAGATTATTTATTCAGTTTTCATAAGATATATACATCTCAATTTAAAAACATTTACCCTTATAACTGGTTTTGTGGTCCAGGGTCAGATATATGCATTTAGAAAGAGCAATAATATCAAACAATGAAAGATTTCACTGGAAAAAATATATACTCATAACAAGGAGTTTGTATAGATTCACAAATAAAATAATTACATCTGTTAAATTTGTTAAATCTCACACCTTACACATCTTAAATATTTGTTTGCCAAAAGATATATATGAGATTCCTGAACACACATACTGAATAAATAGTTTTGATTTAATGGTTTAAAAATCTGGTGTGTGTGTGTGTGTGTGTGTGTGTGTGTGTGTGTGTGTGTGTGTGTGTGTGTGTGTGTGTGTGTGTGTGTGTGTGTGTGTGTGTGTGTGTGTGTGTGTGTGTGTGTGTGTGTGTGTGTGTGTGTGTGTGTGTGTGTGTGTGTGTGTGTGTGTGTGTGTGTGTGTGTGTGTGTGTGTGTGTGTGTGTGTGTGTGTGTGTGTATTTGCCTTCCCTTCAGGCACTGCAGATCATATAAAATACGTAAATAATATAAAATAATAAGCAATTAATAATTAAAAGAAATGTGAAATGGTGATGTCTGGTGAGTCTTAAAAATAAATTGTCCAATCAGACACATCTTTGCCAAAAACAAACATTTCCCCTGTAAAGTGAAAAAGGCACTTATTCTTAACATTCATTAGTAGCTAATGACACATACGAATGTTTTTATTATTGCATTACATAAAATTGGTGCAAAATGTCCTTGTTTTGCAACAAAATAGCCATTTACTTTATTAATACTTAATATTCATATGAAATTGTGATAAATATTAATATTAATTGCTTTGTTTATGACATTTTAACAGTTTTATTTCACAGATGGCCTTATGCACGTGATTGTGAACGCCGCTGTGTGTTGTTAGGCAGGTTTGACGTCTATAAATGTCGCTGTTTTTCATCTAAAGGCCACGGATGTTTCATTGCGTAGATGATGTCCCAGGCCACGTCTGTAGATTCCTCTGGATCTGCTGGCGCTCCTGGCAGTCCGAGAGCTGAGCCTGTGTGTGTGTGTGTGTGTGTGTGTGTGTGTGTGTGTGTGTGTGTGTGTGTGTGTGTGTGTGTGTGTGTGTGTGTGTGTGTGTTAGAAATCCGGCCCTTTACTGTAGAGCTCGTCCCTGAGGTTGTAGGATTGGTAGCAGATGGACATGTCACACACGCCGGAGGGCCCTGGAGGACCTGGCTTCCCTGGAATGCCCGGAGAGCCGGATTTTCCCGCTATTCCCGGAGGGCCCGGAACCCCAATCCCATCACTGCCACGAGGCCCCTGGATGCCTGTGTCACACAAGCTCACAATTACACAACATTTACTCCCAAACGCTGGCTGGACATTTTGGACATTTGAACAACAAATCCCTGACAGAACACACACGAAGATGAACAGGAGGAACACTGAAGCTGAGAACACCACATTACAAACTGAAGACATCATGAGTTATGTTTAAATGTGCAAATCAGGCATTCTCTAATTAAATATGCACAATTTGACAGTTATTTTGACATAATTTGACTTATTTCATCATTTTGACTTATCTCAATCATGATGTTAAAATTTAGATATTTTTATCTCATAATTATGAAATATTTCATAATTTTGACTTTATCTCATAATTATAACAGTGCCATAATTTAAACTTTTTATCTTATTTTTATTAAATATTTCATAATTTCGACTTTTAAACTCTTAACAGCGTCATAATTTAATATTTGGTGAGTGAAACTGCATCAAATGTGTGTGTTTTGTTAGCAATAGTGTCACCAACCTATAGCGAATCGAGAGCTATCCAAAGATAATGCCATGATATGATATTTAAAACCATGCTTTTTCCTAAATCATGTAATAGTGTGACTGTACCCGAGTCTCCAGGAGGCCCTGGGTATCCCAGTCTGCTCTCTCCTTTATTGCCCTTAAATCCCCGTGGACCTGTGTCCCCTAAAGAGTGCCAAACATATTATATAATTAAAAACAAACAAAGCCAAAACCAAAACCACACTGCAAAAAAACTGCTTGTTTCCAGTCCAAATAACTAAATATTCATAAATCAGGATGCATTTACTAGATCAGTAAAAATACATAAGATATTTTTTTCTGTTTGGGACGGAAACAAGAAACAAGATTTCAAACAGAAATCAGATTATTTTTCTCACCCCATTGGCAGATCATTTTACCTGTTTTAAGCAAAAACTCACTTCATTTAGATTTTATTTTCAACAAAACAAGAAAAAATATCTTATGTATTTTTACTGATCTAGTAAATGCATCTTGATTTAAGAATATTTCGATATTTCGACTGGAAACAAGACCAAATTTCTGAGTAAGAAGAGCATTTTTTGCAGTGCATTTAGTTCAGAAACATTAGAGCTGGACATCTCCGCCACCTTTGACTCCTGGGGGCCCCTGGAGGCCTGGAAGCCCCGGATAGCCCTGAGGGCCGAGTCTGCCGGGGTATCCTGGAGGCCCTCCGGAGCCTTTGAGCCCTGGAGCTCCGGGGGGTCCTGGGGGGCCTTTAACACTCTCACAGGGCTCACAGCGCTGAGGGCCCATCGTCTGCAGGAGCCGCGGCAGCTGGTCTGAGGACAGTGGAGAGCACATGATATCGATAACAATAACTCATGATAACAATAACTCTCATGATATCGATAACAATAACTCATGATAACAATAACGCTCATGATATCGATAACAATAACTCAGAAAGATCATCGGCATCTGTCAGGATTCATATGCAGCTTACTGAGCTCATTGTACTGTACGTGATTCATGCATAAATGTTTTGTTTTCTGGTGATGATCACGAGTCAAAATTATGAAATACTGACTTTATAAATCCGAAATATAAAAAATCGAAATAGCCCAAATTAAAAAAGCCGTCTATGACATAACAAGACGAAATTATGACTTAAAGTTATTATTATGATGTTAGAATGTAATAACAAGTTGTTGTTTTTTTAAATCTCATAATTATGGCTTGGTACATCATAATTTCAGTTTTTTATTTAATAATTTTGACATTATATCATTTTTGACTTGTCATCATTTTTGACTTTTATCTCATGATTATTACATCATAATTTTAATGTTTTATTTCATAATTATGACAATCTAATTTTGACTTTTTATCTCAAAATTATGGCATTATAATTTGGACTTTTATCTCATAATTATGACATTATCATTTTGACTTTTTATCTCATAATTATGACATTATCATTTTGACTTTTTATCTCATAATTATGACATTATCATTGACATACCTCATAATTATGACTTTACCATTTTGACTGTCTATTATAATTTTGAGTTTTATCTCATAATTATTACATTATAATTTGGACTTTAATCTCATATTTATTTTCTTATCATTTTGACTTTCTATTATAATTTTGACTTTTATCTCATAATTATGACATTATCATTTGACTTCTCATAGTTATGACATTATGATTGACTTACCTCATAATTATGACTTATTTCATAATTTCGACTTTTCATCTCAATTATGGCATTATCATTTTTACTTTCTATTATAATTTGGACTTTTATCTCATGATTATGACATTATCATTTGACTTGTTATCTCATAATTATTACATTGTAAATTGACTTATCTCATAATTATTACATTATAATTTTGACTTTTTGTCTCATAATTATGACATCATCATTTGACTTATCTCATAATTACGACATTATAATTTGGACTCTTTATCTCATAATTATGATGTCACCATTTGACTTGCCTCATGGCTAATCTCAAAATAAATAAATACAAAACAATACAATTATGACATCATAATTTCATCCAGGACTTAGTATGACTTATGTATGTCCTAATTATGCTTTATCAGCGCGTGGTTATTTTTCCTCATGTAGCAGAAATGGGCTTCCATAAATGACCCCTTTAATTCAAAGCAAACGGTGAAAACGAAGATAGCTCAGCAAGTCTCCGTAACAAAAGCTCTTTTCTAGTGAACTTGGCTTTTATCTAAGCGCTTTAATTGGACGGCAGACGCTATTCTTGGCTCTTTACATATCAGGCATGTTGGTGATAAGAAGAGAAAGGACTCTTTGCTCTGGAGAGACGAATGACCTTGAGGAAGGCCGGATACTCACTCCTCAGAACGTCCCCACAGAGTTTCATTAAGTGCTCCTCAGAGGGAGGCTTGCCCTGAAACACACACAGTCACTCATTAGATGGTGTATGTACATGAACACACAGCGGCTTTCTGAGAAATCATACGGCCTTCCGGAACATAAAGACAGAAGCCCGGTTACGCAGTGTGGACCTGAGGCCGTGTGGTTTGGTTCATGAATCAGCCGGAGTGATGCCTCCTGACATTGTTTAGATCTTGAGAAGGGAAAGATCTGGGCTGCATTTCCCGATAATGTTGTCTCTCAGCGCGCTACGAAGGCTCTGAAGGTGTAACTTAACTGAAGGTATCCCATTTCTAGCCGTGTTCCCTGAACTTTACCTTAGTAGATCGCTTAAGGTAACCCTTCTTAAGTGTGACGTTAGCGGGTGCTGTCCGTGGCCCGGGAGCTGAATTGGCTTACATCGATGGCTCAAGAATCGATTATTTATTCTATGCAGGGGCTGTGCGAGAAAAAAAAAAGTTCTTTATAAAAGAAGCACCTCAGAAATAGTTGAACTTTTATTTATCATACAAAAGTGCACCTAAATTTTGCATTATTCTGAAATGAGTGCACGAACCAGCAATCTCGTGCTCAACCGCATCATGAGCAGCACGCGTCATTTAAATCATTACAATATATTCTCCATCGTGTCTTGATTTACTCCACAGCCAGGGATGACTGCCCAGCAGCTGCTTCACATCATTGTGTAAATAACTCATTTCTGTTATTAGATGGCCTAGTCAATAAAAACGCAACACACGACACATATAATCAGCTGCTACTAGAATAAAGAAGAAAGAGGAGAGCCGGCAGCGGCTGATTTCAGGGCTGAGGCGTTAGATCCGTCATGTTTGTCTCGACAAAGTTGGTCCAACAACATCAAGATCTAAAAGCTGCTGAATTTGCTGTCATGGCAGGTGAAATTAATTTTGAATCGCAGCGTCTGACATGGTCGCCAGGGACTAAAGTTTTCACGAATGAAATAGTGCACACACACTAAAGGGCTCCGCGGACAGCGCCGTCTTTGATTTAGCACACCTATTCACTGTCTCGCTGCCATAGTTTGACCAAACTCCTCCACAATCATTCCTTTAAATAGGCTCCTGAGCCTCTCCTGTCTAAGGGTTTGCCAGCTGATGTACCTTTGGATAATATCACTAAAAAGCTAACAACCACCAGTGTTTGTAATGACATTTTTATGACAATTTTAATCCTTGCATAAAAAAATACATTAAAACAAAAACAATTCTACTAGCCTAATTGAACACTGGGTGTATATTACAACTTCAGAATTATATTCATATAGACTGACATATAAAGAAGCGTTTTGCACAGTGGTGACCACTAGTGGAATGAACTGGTAATGGTGATAAGGTGAGTGGTCCAGACCAACCTCACGAAAGTATGACTTACAGAAGGTATTCTTAGCTAAGAGCGTTTCTGGAAACACATATTAATGTTAAGGGATACCTTAAGAATGACGTGAAGTAAAGAAGGTTTCGGGGCTGTAACACACATTTTAATAGCTATCATGTAAGAATACTCACAGGCTTCCCTGGAAATCCGGGATTGCCAGGTTGTCCCGGTAAACCATCCTGTCCCGGAAAACCACGCGGTCCAACCACACCGATGTGTCCCACGTCTCCCTTCCGCCCATCAGGACCTTTGACCCCAGTCTCACCCGGCGTGCCTTTCTAGTGGATTAAACACAGATGACACTCATATCAGCCTAAAGTGAGATTACTGTGAGTGGAGCTGCACCGTTAATTCAATTACAATTAAAATGATGACGTGGCCTTGATTACTGAACTGCATTTTATATTAAACATATGGTTCAAAGGCATTGCATTGATTATTACAGGATGCAAAAATCTCCACTTTAAATTCATATGATTTTTAATATGTTTTATGTGTATGCAGGACTATCCTGTATTGGATAATATAATTTGAATAAAAATAATATTTTATTTTCTCATTTTATTTCATTGTCTATTACTGTAGTATAACATACAGTATTAAAGGTGTCATGAACTGTTTTTTTTGTTTTTATACTGTTGTGTGAAGTCGACTAATGGCGTTTGTGTGGCTTTTACATTCAGAATCACCATAACTAATCAGTAATAGGCTCTTTTCTGCTCTGGTTTTGAGGCTCTCTCCTGAACGCTGGGTTTTAATGGGCGTGTCCCTGGAGACTTGGGAGTAAACGCCCACGGCTAGGATTGGATAAGATTTGCATATTTAATGAGCTTCAGCTCCGCTGTCATATCTATGGCCCTGTCAGGAAAGATTCAAGAAAGAAACCAGATCAAGAAAGAATTTCTGCCCACAGGTGTACATTTTGTTAGCTTTTCTGGAAAACACACAACCCCGGGACTACTATTACTACATATAAAAAAGCAGTTTTACTCACAAAAATTTTCTTCACCATTCCTGTCGAATCCACTATAGAAGCACAACATTGTGTCTGCAAATCCAGCACTCGAGGCTCGTTTACAAACGATTCAGCGGTGAAATGAAGCGAACACTCAAACGGTCTTCCCCTGGATTAGACGAGTCAGTGGGTGGGGCTACTGGATTAGACGAGTCAGTGGGCGGGGCTATTGGATTAGATGAGTTGGTGGGCGGGGCTACTGGATTAGACGAGTTGGTGGGCGGGGCTACTGGATTAGATTAGTCGGTGGGCGGAGCTACTGGATTAGACGAGTCGGTGGGCGGAGCTACTGGATTAGATGAGTCGGTGGGTGGAGCTACTGGATTAGACGAGTCGGTGGGTGGGGCTACTGGATTAGATGAGTCAGTGGGCGGGGCTACTGGATTAGATTAGTCGGTGGGCGGGGCTACTGGATTAGACGAGTCGGTGGGGGCGGGGCTACTGGATTAGAGGAGTCGGTGGGCGGGGCTACTGGATTAGACGTTTTGTAGAGGCATGTTTCGTTGCTTGCTTCAAATATATATATGAAGTAGAGTCTGCAGGGTCCTAGAGCACACAGGGCCTGAGTTACACACTTTCCAAACTTTTCAATTTATAAAAAAGAAAATCAAAAGGCGCCTACTTTTTGGGGGGGTTTTACAGCTTAGACAACATATACTTACATGTTTTTCACTTTAGCAGTGTTTTATGTAACTTCAAAGGGTTTCCTGTAAAATGACACCAAACTTTTGAACTTAGACCACTGTATGTGTGTATGGGAGGCTTTTTAATTTGGGTCGGAAAATCCAGAAAAGGGATTTTCTTCGGAAATCCCAAAAATGGTACCAGATGTTAAGCAGCTAATATGTTTGTTTGTTTTTCTGCAGCTTTTTATCGATTAATGAAAAATATTTTTACTGATAAGTATAACTTTGTAAAAATATAATGTACACCATTATAAAATTTTACTTAAAATTTGAATTAACATTAGCTAAATTAAATTAAATTAATAAAGCATTATTACATGCCATAGAATATCTGTTTAGTGTTAGTTAGTGTTCATTGGTAATATTATTGACCTGGTGTATTAGTTTCAGTTTACGACAACACTTATGATATTCCACAATATTCAGACTGAAGAGCAAATAGAAAGCTTGCTGTTAAGCAGCAATATGAACTATTAAAAGATTAAATCACAATCAGAATATTTGACTCTCTGACCGAAGTGTGCAGCTCTAGTGTGGAGTAAACACACCGAACGGGATTATTAATAAACCTCTCTGGAGGGGAAATGCATTATTTTACAGGAAGCGAGGATTTGCATATGTGTCTGGTACTGATTTGAACACAATCATGAAATATTAAATATACACAGAAACTGTCCTGTAGTTTGCACAGCAGTGCTGCATCTGACAGCTCACTGAGACCAGCGTACTGAAGCTGTCAGGAGGTTCATCCCTTACCTTCAGGAGGAGGAGAACGGCGTGTGTAATAGGCAGGAATGGTTTAAGGGGTGTGTGTGTGTGGGGGGGGGGGGGTGCTGTTTCATGCATATTGAGTTTTTTACACTCTTAAAGACTTGGATTCCCATGCTAAACATGGCCAAAGTTTTTTTTTAAATTGATGGCGTACTTCTGTGCCAAACATACTCTTTCAATACACAAAGAGTGGTAAAATATGTTCTCACAAGTATTGGCAAGTTTGGTCTGCATGACGTCAACAAGGACGGAATGTCCTAGTATGGGCCGTACGGCGCGCGCACCAGAGCGAGAGCAAAAGCACGGCCATCAAAAAGCGCCTTGCTCAGCTTTAGGGAAGTCATCGGCTGCCCTGAACAGGTCACAGGACTTCACCAAATCAACAATGTCACCAAAGAAGTGTTTTTTTTTTAGTTGCCAGGGCAAGACAACCCGTTTCAGCTTCCTAAAGAACCCAGCATTAAGGGGACAGTGGAGGGAGTTTTCTGGAGGAGCAGCAATGGAGTTGTGAAAGTGTTTTTGTTTATTCCCTACATTTCGGCAATGATTGTTTTATAATCAAGGCCCAGTTCGACGGCAGATTTGCTGATCGTCTACTGCTGAAGGATGGAGCGGACCCAACGATAAACCTCTGTGGTGATGTGTCGGAACCGCAGTCGGTGAGTAAAATGGCATCAAATGTCAGTGTTGTTTGCTATTAGCATGTAAAGTAAACTACATGATCGTGTATAGTGCAATGTATGGTGTGTGTTTCAATACATTTGTTCAGCGGACAACTATAGGTGTGTGTTTGTTTATTGTAAAAGCACTGCAAACAGCAATACACAAAGAGATAACATTACATAAAGAGGTAAAATATGTTAAACGAGATATGAAGGATGCAGTACTACTCTAAAGCTAGTCAAGATTAACATGAGATTGTGTGACCCCCCGACACACACACACACACACACACACACACACACACCTAAATGTGACTAAAGTATGTAATTTTACAAACCTGTCCTTTGCTGCCTCTGGGTCCTACTTCACCCTGGTTTAGAGAGAGGAAACTTGATCAAATCAAGAGGTTTTTAAACCACAGACTCAGTCATCACAGTGGGAGGAAGAGACCGTTCCTGAGACTCAATCACATCCACAGAGATACACGCAAGCAGTGAAGAAAAATACACACGACTAACCCACCATTGTTTTCAGAAGAATCATTTTCTCATTTGCCTAGAATCCAGCAGAAGCACAACTCTAATGTACATGCAACATTTAATATTGCTGTGATGGTAGATATCAGTTATATAATCAATTATATTTTTCCCTCTGAAATGGCGTTGGTGTTGAAAGATATCATGGACATTTTTATGTCATTTTGGAAACTGGCTTTATCTCATCTGAAGATTTATGACTGTCATCGTTCTCTGACATCGTCTGGTAGTGACTCAGTGTCTGTGACTAAAGTTTCTGGACACTTGTTGAGCTTTTCCCCAGAAATCAGGAGAAAATTCAGCAGATTCTACAATGATTCAACAGGATGAAAACCTCTGAATTTGGCAATTCAGTTTAAGAGCTTTGCTTCCCTCTCAGCAGTCTTTCCCTTCATGGGATCATTTAATGGATTCAGTTTTAATGAATTACACAACAGGCATTACATTATTAGTATAACGAAATGTTCATCATGTAATCGTTTTCTAAAAATGTTTAAAAATATTGAGCGCATAATGTAAAAAACATTATTACATTATTAGAAATGTATTATAAACTCACCAAAAATAAAATAAAAAATTGTAATAGCTTTTAATAAATAGTATCCCCTTACATTAGATTTATTAAAATCTACAGCCAGTCTTAACCTGCCTAAAAAAATCCACCATATTACATATCCACCGTATTACTACTACTGAATAATAATACAATAATGAAAATATAACATGTTGTTGTGAGAATTATGTAACATTATGTAAATTATATGATAATTTATCATAATGTCTGTATATATTATGAGTTCAAGATTTTATTTAATTTTAAAGAAGTTATTACATGATGGAAATTGTATTATAATAATGGAATAAAAAAAAAAGACATTGCTCCTGTTGACATAAAGTGTTCTCTAAACGCTAGAGTTCAATATAGAGCCAGACTGAACCTTTTTTCCATGAGTGTAAAAATGTATTTAATTATTAAACACGATGCTGGGTTATTATTCAAATACGAATGGAATTAAATCAAAGAAATGCACCTGCTACAAGTGATGTGATTTTCATAGGGGATTTCCAGAAATATTAATGATGTAGTTATCTAAGTTGCACATCATCCTGTGCAGTGAATGAATCTGAATGCAGTTCTCTTTCCGTGTTGAGCTGCAGTGCTGTAGCAGGAGGCGCCCCCTGGTGGATGCATGTGTTTGTGCACTTACCGAGAAGCCAGGCATCCCAGGGAACCCTTTGCTGCCTTTTTCACCCTGTAGACAGAAGACGGTCTGAGTTAGCAGGGGTCTCAAACTCTAAAAGGTTATCATTCGCATTCATAATCAACGGGTGGTTCCCTATAACCTTTACAAGACTGTGTCGCATCCCGTTTACTGAGAGCTAGCGACGCTTACTGTGATTTTCCCCAGAGATTGTTACGGTAAAGTACACACATCACACTGCAAGAATAAATCACTAGTAATATCAGTAAACATTCAATATTATTCGTAGTATTTCAAGACAAACTCTTACTGGACAAGAGCAACTAAAGTTCATATATGATCATCATATTTGTTCATCTCAATTGCATTGCATTATTAGTTTTAAAACTACAGAGCTTTGGTCATAAAACTAAGCTTAAATATCATCTTACAGAGACATTAGTGGCAGATATTGATATGTGTATGCATTTAATGCTGTTATAAAGAACTCATTGATTTAAATCCCAAGCATCAGAATTTCAAGGATTGTAAAGTGATAAAGTTAATCGTTTCCACCAAACACGCAGACTAAAGCTATCATTACGCTTTTAAAACATCTAGGTTAGAGTTCTGAGATCTGAGACAAATCCGAATTTGTGTTGAGACCGAAACCAAACCTTTGATAGATCACACATAGCATTAGTCAAAAGCACTTTTAAAATGTGAATGAAATGACGAGGGATCACCGGAATGCCTTTGGGTCCAGATTCTCCTCTCTCTCCCTGAAAAACAGAGAAATATCAGTTTCCTCAGAAATCGTCAGTGCACATCAGTCAAAAACTCACTTTAATGAGATGAAGAGCCTGTATAACAAGCATATATTTTACACAAATCCAAAGTGACTTACAATTGATTTTCACTGCCACCTGTCATACACATCTTAATACTGCATATACTGTACACCAATCAGGCATAACATTATGAGCACCTTCCTAATATTGTGTCAGTCCCCCTTCTGTCACATCGAGGCATTGACTCCACTAGACCCCTGAAGGTGTGCTGTGGTATCTGGTACCAATATGTTAGCAGCAGATCCTTTAAGTCCTGTAAGTTGCGAGGCTGGGCCTCCATGGATCGGACTTGTTTGTTCAGCTCATCCCTCAGATGCTCGATTGGATTGAGATCTGAGGAATCTGGAGGCCGAGTCGACGCCTCAAACTGGTCGTTGTGCTCCTCAAACCATTCCTGAAGCATTTGTGCTTTGTGTCAGGAGCATTATCCTGCTGGAAGAGCCACAGCCACCAGAATACCGTTTCCATCAAAGGCTGAACATGGTCTCAGCAATGCTTAGGTAGGTGGAGCGTGTCAAAGTAACATCCACATGGATGGAGGACCCAAGGTTTCCCAGCAGAACATTGGCCAAAGCATCACACTGCCTCCGCCGGCTCGCCTTCTTCCCATAGTGCATCCTGGGGCCATGTGTTCCCCAGGTAAGCCACACACACACACCCGGCCATCCACGTGATGTAGAAGAACACATGATTCCTCAGACCAGGCCACCTTCTTCCATTGCTCCGTGGTCCAGTTCTGATGCTCACGGCCACTGTTGGTGCTTTCGGCAGGGTCAGGGGTCAGAGGTCACCCTGACTGGTCCATACGCCTCAAACTGAGCTGCTCTGTGTATTCTGACAGCTTTCTATCAGAACCAGCATTAACTTCTGGAGCAGTTTGAGCTCCAGTAGCTCGTCTGTTTGATCGGACCCCACGGGCCAGCCTTCGCTCCCCACGGTCATCAATGAGCCTTGGCCGCCCATGACCCTGTGGCCGGTTCTCCACTGGTCCTTCCTTGGAGCACTTTTGATAGATACTGACCACTGCAGACCGGGAACAGCCCACAAGAGCTGCAGTTTTGGAGATGCTCTGACCCAGTCGTCTCGCCGTCACAATTGGCCCTTATCAAACTCCTTACACTTGCCCATTTCTCCTGCTTCTAACACATCAACTATGAGGAAAAAAATTTCACTTGCTGCCTAATATATCCCACCCACTAACAGGAGCCAATTGAAAGATAATCAGTGTTATTCACTTCACTTGGTCATAATGTTATGCATGATCTGTGTATGAATATGCATGTGAAGTCTACATTAAACATTACCACTGTAATAACAAAATACAGCTTTTTATGTTTCTATCTAATCATTACCCGGACCAAGTTGGTCTAGATGGCTGATACTCCACCTGGAGATTTAATCAGGTCAACATGATATCTGGTCAGTCTGATCTAAAGGCCTTTACGGCGTTAAATTGTGAAGATCTTGAGTTTTCGCTGAAGGGCGTGTCCCACAAAGTGTGTTGTTTCACCATTAAACAGGAAGCTGTTGTCATACAATGTCTTATCTGCCACAGACATCACATGTTTGATAAGAGTCCTGGCCTGAAGAGATCTACTGTACATGCCAATATTCAGTTATAGTTAAAGCTACACTGTGTAACTTTTTTAGTTTATTCTTAGCTAAAATCACTTAGTTCTTTCAAAAATATATGTGCTCATTAATGTATATTTACTTCTTTCAAGTAATAAAGTATTCTCGTAATTTTATAATATACCATTGAAAACACATACGGGTGAGGGTTCGGATGCCGGTCGCCATGTTGCTCCTCCATCTTGAAAGTACAGCAGCCAAAGAGGGACATACCCGTAAATTCAAGCTTCGCCTTTCACGTTTTTACACTCGATGGCACCGTGTCGAATGTGAAGAGGAGGATTGCTTGAGGCTGCTATATGACGATGGAGGATCACTCTTAAGCCCCTTTCACACTGCACGTCGGACCCGCAATATTCCCGGAGCATTGCCGGGTCGCCTTCTGTGTGAAAGCAACCACGTCCCGGGATTGATTACCGAATTCGACCCGGGTCGAGGACCTAGTACCATTGCGGAATATGTGTCAGAGTCGCAAAGGAAGCGGAAAAGAGAATTAAGACGGCAACGCAACGGGCAAATCAACAAGACAAAAGTAAATATTGGAGTGGCCTTTCCAAGATGGAAAGAGCTCATGAGGAGCAACGATTTTAAAAAGAACGCCGACGTTTCCTGCTTTCTTCTCGACAGGTAATATTAATTCAGCCTATTTGTGTATATTGGAAGTTTTATTGTTGCTTGGCTAATTATATCATGGTGTGCTGTGCATAACACTAGAACGACGTCTAGGATAGTTTTCCTCGCGTCAATGATGAAAAAGTATTGCTTACCTTATGACATAAATCCGTGTTCTATGACGGATAACATGAGATTAATATTTTAATTGCATTATAATTTGTTTGCCTGACGCTAGTGGTGTCGTACAATATACAGAATAATGATAGCACTGATAAAAGTTCCTTTACTAAGATTAGCTCGCATTCGTCTGGAACCTGCAGCTGATGTTAGCAATGAAATGGTAAAAAATAACGAAAACGTAAAACTATTATTCATTTTACATAGATTAATTTGATTATAGATCATTTGGTAAATTAAATAACTGCAAATTATAATAGTTTTCAAAAATTACCTCATCACTTGAGTTGAAGCAACACTCACCGAAGAGGTCGAACTGGAAGCCATGACTAAATCGGCCACCGTAGGAGTTAAAACGAAATCGAAATTGAGAGGAACAGAAACTATTATTCACTGGATGGTCATAAACCCTTACACCACTAGATGGGGGAAAATATCACACAGTGGAGCTTTAAAGTTCCACCTGCTGGCAGTGACTTAGCCATATTTCTCCAATATTGACCTCCTTAAATGCATGTCACCCACTATTCACTATTTTCCCGAGGCCGCCGGGTGCGAGGTCCTTCCTCGCTGCTTGCAGCTTTAATTGGTTGTAGTGTTTCGTTACACTTAGCCGGATGTAGCCGTAGGGAATTGCATTACTTTATTGAGATCAAACCGATGACCAAACAGATGCTTAATTAATCACTTGACGGACACTTTTATCCAAAGCGACTCGAGTGACATCTGACAATCTAATCTAAGACCTCGGCGGACAGCTTCATTTCAATATCTGCTTTCAGCTCTAGCTTACTTAATTAATACTTGTGTTCATCAAAGATGCTTTCACTTGATCAAAAGTAAAGACATTTATAATGTCACAAAAGATTATATTTCAGACCAATGCTGTTCTTTTGAGCTTTCTGTTGATCAAAGAATCATGAGAAATGAAATGTATGACGTTTTCCACAGAAATCTGAATTGATAATAATCATAAATGTGTATTGATCATCAAATTATTATGATTAGTGAAGGGTCATGTGACTCTGAAGACTGGAGTAATGATGATAAACTCAGCTCAGATCACAGGAATAAATCACACTTTACTATATATTCACACAGAGAACAGATGATCTACACTGGAGGGATATTTCACTGCTTTACTGGAGTTATGAGCAGATAATGAGTAGAAGAGACTAAAAACTTTCTTTTTTTTTAAATTCTGACCCCAAACTTTGGACGTTGTTGTTATTAAGTAACTTTTTTATGCATCTTGATATATATATATATTCACATTAAACAAGCTGGAATCAAAGAATTTTTCTTTTGTCTTAAAAAATAACTCAAGCCGACTAATCGATTATCAAAATAGTTGTCGATTACAGTTTTTGCCAATTGCTAATGAGGCAGGTGCAGATTAACGACAGAAGGATGAATTTGGTGCCTATAACATATTTTAATTTAAAGAAAACTCAGTTTCTGTAATTAACAGAAGAAAGACAATATAAGTTGCACTGTAGTTTCCACAAGTGTAATGGCTGCCGACATTAAATTAACAGACGATTTTGCTAAACTAAAAAAACAATAAAACCAAAAAATTTCCATTTAAACACAAAATACACTGCATCATTACAGCTTTTTTTTACAGGGTTTGGACATGCTCTCTGCATTAAACCAGCTGCCTGTGATTAATTAATATCACAACAATGTCCAGAGTAACTCTTTGTCCACTTGATAAGTGATTGAAAAGTGTCACAAGCTGATTAAATGTACTACAAATATTATTATGGATAATTATGTCATTTTGAAAATTGCCGGATATCCATTTTTGAATCTTGGTTGCGTGTCGTTCATGATTGATGCGTTTATTTTGAACGAATCTTTAATATGACTCGGGACTACCGAGTCGTCTCAGAGAGTGATTCGTTCATTTTGTTTTGACTGTGCATGCACATTACGCAACATATGGCTTCTGATCGTTCTGATTCTGAATGGACAGGGGAGATCTGAGTCTTTTGTTCTTCCTGTCAGTCCCATAGAGACGGAAAGAGAAAAGATTAGTTCATTTTGCTGAACGAGACTCAAAGATCCGAGTCAGTAAAATGATCCGAACTTCCCACTTCTCACACTGACAGTTGCAGCGCAATATAAAAGACTTTGTCTATCTGTACAACAAACAACCAATGAAAATGAACAATATGAAACTAAAACGACATAAGCTTAATTTAAAATGGCTTAGGAACTGTAGGCTATTTAGAGGTGGATAAACGCACTTTGGAGGTTGGTAAACGCTATTTCCGAATTTTAGGAGAATTTTTAGGAGCTGTGTATATATATATATGAGTATATGTAGGATATTATCAAGAACTTGTATCGGCAAGTACTCAAATATAAGTACTTGTACTTGGTCTGAAAAAAAATGTATCGGTGCATCCCTACATCAAAGAATCCTAAAAACCACTGATAATAATCATAAATGTGTGTTGATGATCAGATCCTCATATGAGAGTGATTAGTGAAGGGTCATGTGACTCTGAAGACTGGAGGAATGATGATAAACTCACTCAGATCACAGGAATAAATCACACTTTACTATATATTCACACAGAGAACAGATGATCTACACTGGAGGAATATTTCACTGCTTTACTGGAGTTATGATGCAGCTTTGGTGAGCAGGAGAGGCCGACCCATCTTTTAAACGGTGGTGCATGTGGAGGTTTTATAATGATTGTGGAAGGCCAGCGTTACCTTTAGTCCTTTAAATCCAGGAAGGCCCGTCGCTCCTTGCACTCCTGGAAGTCCAGACTCACCCTGATCACCCTTTGGATTCACAAAACATCTGAGAATAAACTCTTAACCTCACTTACACCGGAGAGCTCTGAATGCTAACATCACAACTGCATGAATACTGCACCAAATGGAAGACTCTTACCTTTTGACCCGCTGTACCAGGATTACCAGCGCTGCCTTTTTCTCCTGCACTCCCCTGAACATAAGCCAAATGAATCTCATGCACTCAAAACCACAAGCCACATACAATTTCTCCATTATAAATGAGCTAGAAGACACCATTTGTTTCCAGGGACAGATAAAAAGACCAGCAATCACTGTAAATATTAAAGGAAATGCAGCTCCTAAATGATTCTCCTTTAATCCATTTGATAAGGGCACAATTCCAGGAATGGAATAAATGTAATCTCGGCACGGCTATTCCCACCAGAATCAACTCAAGGTATTAGCATAATTGCAAAAGGTGATGTTTGGAGCAGACCAACCTTGGGGCCATGGAGTCCGTCTGCTCCAGGGGCCCCTGAAGGCCCCGCCGCGCCCTGAAGGATTTAATCAGACAGGACGCCGTTAAACACTGAAGCTGATAACACACAACCTGCCTCGCTCCACAAATAAACTTCAGAAGATACACACTCGGAAATTAACTCACTCAAATGAATATGCGCAATCAGAAACTGCATTCATAAATGACATTGGAAATGATGATGTGGAAACAAAACTTACTTAAATGAAGGACAACTTTTCAGAAAGACCCGTTACATCGTGTTATTATTATTTATAAATGTAATACCTCTGGGGTTATTATAAACATTCCCATCAATTAGGCGTACATTTTAACTTCTTTTTTTACCAACAGGAGCAATTTGTATTCATTATAACAAAATATGAGCAATTCAGTAAATATACAAATATAGTAAATATATAAAACAGTGTAAATATTCATTTCACGGAATAAATACCTCAGATTCATCTCTTTAGTCAGCCATTGGTTATGTAAATAAGTAGTCAAAATACAATTTTACCTAGAATAGCTTATTTGATATTTTACATTAATGACATTTATAATCTTACATCTTACCCCTTTGAATAATTTTGTGCTATAACTTGGCAAATGTTTCTATTTATTTTCTATATTAACGCATTGGCTTATCATCATGCAAATGCTAAACTTATATAATATTAATAATAATAATAATAATTTATTACATTTATATAGTGCTTTTCTAGGCACTCAAAGCGCTTTACACTGAAGGGGGGAATCTCCTCAGCCACCACCAGTGTGCAGCACCACCTGATGATGCGACGGCAGCCATATTGCTCCAGAACGCTCACCACACACCAGCTGATTGGTGGAGAGGAGACCGAGTGATGAAGCCAATCAGGATAAGGGGATTATTAGGAGGCCATGATCTAAATATATATTAATTTGAAAATAAATGCACATTTTTTAATATCCAAACACTTGCTGGTCCACATTAACTTACATAGAGTTTGATTTTTTTTTCTTATCATGTACATGGTTGGAACAACTTGAAGGTGAGTAAAAGACAATTTTTTTGTTTGTTTTTTGTGTGTGTGTGGGGGGGGGGTGAACTATCCCTATTTATTTATTTTAAAAAAAATTATTTATTTATTTTATTTTATTTTATTTTATTTTATTTTATTTTATTTTATTTTATTTTATTTTATTTTATTTTATTTTATTTTATTTTATTTTATTTTATTTTATTTTATTTTATTTTTCCCAAAGTTATCTTGAATGCTGAATTGTTAATGCACCTGGAACATCACTTCCATAAACTAATGTTGATTTTCCCTAAAAAAAAAAAGCGGGGGGGGGGGGGGGGGGAGATCATCATTATGGTGATTAGTGTTCCTTTCAGTTGGGCAGCTGATACTTAATTTATATTATTGTAATTCTTTTCTGTTGACGCAGTGATGCAACAAGAAATCAGTTATTTGGTTCAGTCAGTTATTATATATATATATATATACTGTATGTGTAAGTGTGTACTGAATGGTAGTGAATGCAATCAGCTTTTTTAACGCCGGAACACACTTTAATACCAGTTCCCACAGTATTCTGTCCATTTTATCATTAAACTCAAATGATAAATGCCATTTTGAAGCTCTTTAGTGTGGCGTGACTGATCACTGTATAGTCGAGTGAACATGATCGTCATAATCATATATATATATATATATATATATATTAGCCTATATATTCACTATATTAACATAACGTACATTCATTATATTCTACCGAACCTGTTACTGATGTCTGGATTATTAATGTGTTTAAATAAATCTGCCACTGCGTTTCCATGATTATCCTTCAATAATGAATTAGAAGTTACCTTATGTGAAGTTTACATGTTTGCACACAATGTGTTCAGTAAACACTATTTAATAAAAATAAATAAAAAGCAGTTTTATATTAAGCTTTCTCTCTCCTGCTTTACCAAACCCGTACCGAACAGTCAGTTTTGTGTACCGTCTGGTAACACCTTTTTATTTGCAGTAAATGATCAAGTACTCTGTTCTTTTTCCGTCCCCATAGCTCTTGTGTAAGTGAACTTTAATAACCAGCATTGTCAGGACAACAAATTATTCCTTTTTCACTTTACTCGTTTGTTTAATGCAATCGGTTTGCATGCTTTCTTAAGTCACTCATTTGATGGCGTTTAGCGACATCTAATTGTTTTGATAGTATTACAACAAACTGCTGTCTTATTCAGTTTTGTAATATGCATGTGCATTTAGATACATTGAGTTTTGCTGGTGTTCGTGTTTGAGTGAGTAAAAAATAATGTAGTTAGAAAGACTGTATTTATTTCATGCCACAGTGATGATAAATGAGTTTATCTGGACTGTGTTCACTGTGAAGAGTGTAGTCTTGAGAAATGAGTGAGTGAGATCTGTAATGACTCTTAAACACCAGCAGGAGGCAGCAGCCTTCCCTCTGCTGCATGAATACACCAGAATACACACACACACACACACACACACACACACACACACACACACACACGCTTGGCCATCAGAGGTCACCCTAACACTGTTTTCCAGCCGCTCTGAAACAGTCCCTGGGCTGATGGCTGTTTAACGGCTGACCCCTGTCCAGATCTGATGAGGCTCGACTGCGGTCTGGGACGATATCCAATACAAGTTCTCTGAAGTGTCCAATTTTACCGGGTCAGTTAACACATGAGGTAAAGAGGTCAACCTGGTGTATACTGGTGTATACTTTTGTATACTGGTCTATTCTGGTGTATTGTGGTGTATACTGGTGTACACTGGTGAATTCTGGTGTATACTGGTGTATTCTGGTGTATACTGGTGTATTCTGGTGTATACTGGTGTATTGTGGTGTATACTGGTGTATACTGGTGTATTGTGGTGTATACTGGTGTATTCTGGTGTATACTGGTGTATTGTGGTGTATTGTGGTGTATACTGGTGTATTCTGGTGTATACTGGTGTATTGTGGTGTATTCTGGTGTATACTGGTGTATTGTGGTGTATACTGGTGTATTCTGGTGTATACTGGTGTATTCTGGTGTATACTGGTGTATTCTGGTGTATTGTGGTGTATTCTGGTGTATACTGGTGTATTCTGGTGTATACTGGTGTATTCTGGTGTATTGTGGTGTATTCTGGTGTATACTGGTGTATTGTGGTGTATTCTGGTGTATTGTGGTGTATTCTGGTGTATTGTGGTGTATTCTGGTGTATACTGGTGTATACTGGTGTATTCTGGTGTATACTGGTGTATTGTGGTGTATTCTGGTGTATTCTGGTGTATACTGGTGTATTGTGGTGTATTGTGGTGTATTCTGGTGTATACTGGTGTATTGTGGTGTATACTGGTGTATTGTGGTGTATTGTGGTGTATACTGGTGTATTCTGGTGTATACTGGTGTATTCTGGTGTATACTGGTGTATTGTGGTGTATTCTGGTGTATTCTGGTGTATTCTGGTGTATTGTGGTGTATTCTGGTGTATTGTGGTGTATTCTGGTGTATTGTGGTGTATTCTGGTGTATACTGGTGTATACTGGTGTATTCTGGTGTATACTGGTGTATTGTGGTGTATACTGGTGTATACTGGTGTATTGTGGTGTATACTGGTGTATTGTGGTGTATACTGGTGTATTCTGGTGTATACTGGTGTATTGTGGTGTATTCTGGTGTATTCTGGTGTATTCTGGTGTATTCTGGTGTATTGTGGTGTATTCTGGTGTATTCTGGTGTATTCTGGTGTATTCTGGTGTATTCTGGTGTATTCTGGTGTATTGTGGTGTATTCTGGTGTATTCTGGTGTATTCTGGTGTATTCTGGTGTATTGTGGTGTATTCTGGTGTATTCTGGTGTATTCTGGTGTATTCTGGTGTATACTGGTGTATTCTGGTGTATACTGGTGTATTCTGGTGTATACTGGTGTATTGTGGTGTATTCTGGTGTATACTGGTGTATTCTGTTGTATACTGGTGTATTCTGGTGTATACTGGTGTATTGTGGTGTATTGTGGTGTATACTGGTGTATTCTGGTGTATACTGGTGTATTGTGGTGTATTCTGGTGTATACTGGTGTATACTGGTGTATTGTGGTGTATTCTGGTGTATACTGGTGTATTGTGGTGTATTCTGGTGTATACTGGTGTATTGTGGTGTATTCTGTTGTATACTGGTGTATTGTGGTGTATTCTGGTGTATACTGGTGTATTGTGGTGTATTCTGGTGTATACTGGTGTATTGTGGTGTATTGTGGTGTATTCTGGTGTATACTGGTGTATACTGGTGTATTGTGGTGTATTCTGGTGTATACTGGTGTATTGTGGTGTATTCTGGTGTATACTGGTGTATTGTGGTGTATTCTGTTGTATACTGGTGTATTGTGGTGTATTCTGGTGTATACTGGTGTATTGTGGTGTATTCTGGTGTATACTGGTGTATACTGGTGTATTGTGGTGTATTCTGGTGTATACTGGTGTATACTGGTGTATTGTGGTGTATTCTGGTTATACTGGTGTATACTGGTGTATTGTGGTGTATACTGGTGTATACTGGTGTATTGTGGTGTATTCTGGTGTATACTGGTGTATTGTGGTGTATACTGGTGTATTGTGGTGTATACTGGTGTATACTGGTGTATTGTGGTGTATACTGGTGTATTGTGGTGTATTGTGGTGTATTCTGGTGTATTGTGGTGTATTCTGGTGTATACTGGTGTATTGTGGTGTATTCTGGTGTATACTGGTGTATTCTGGTGTATACTGGTGTATTCTGGTGTATACTGGTGTATTGTGGTGTATTGTGGTGTATACTGGTGTATTGTGGTGTATTCTGGTGTATACTGGTGTATTGTGGTGTATTCTGGTGTATACTGGTATATTCTGGTGTATACTGGTGTATTCTGGTGTATACTGGTGTATTGTGGTGTATTCTGGTGTATACTGGTGTATTGTGGTGTATTCTGGTGTATACTGGTGTATTCTGGTGTATACTGGTGTATTCTGGTGTATTCTGGTGTATACTGGTGTATTGTGGTGTATTCTGGTGTATACTGGTGTATTGTGGTGTATTCTGGTGTATTGTGGTGTATTCTGGTGTATACTGGTGTATACTGGTGTATTCTGGTGTATACTGGTTTATTGTGGTGTATTCTGGTATATACTGGTGTATTCTGGTGTATTCTGGTGTATACTGGTGTATTCTGCTGTATACTGGTGTATTCTGGTGTATTCTGGTGTATACTGGTGTATTCTGGTGTATTCTGGTGTACACTGGTGTATACTGGTGTATTCTGGTGTATTCTGGTGTATACTGGTGTATTCTGCTGTATACTGGTGTATTCTGGTGTATTCTGGTGTATACTGGTGTATTCTGGTGTATTCTGGTGTACACTGCTGTATACTGGTGTATTCTGGTGTATTCTGGTGTATACTGGTATATTCTGGTGTATTCTGGTGTACACTGGTGTATACTGGTCTATTTTGGTGTATACTGCTGTATTGTGTTGTATTCTGGTGTATCCTTGTGTATACTGATGAATACTGATGTATTCTGGTGTGTTGTGGTGTATTCTGGTGTGTTGTGGTGTATTCTGGTGTGTTGTGGTGTATTCTGGTGTGTTGTGGTGTATTCTGGTGTATTCTGGTGTGTTGTGGTGTTTTCTGGTGAATTGTGGTGTATTCTGGTGTGTTGTGGTGTATTCTGGTGTATTCTGGTGTGTTGTGGTGTATTCTGGTGTATTCTGGTGTGTTGTGGTGTATTCTGGTGTATTGTGGTGTATTGTGGTGTATTTTGGTGTATTCGGGTGTATTGTGGTGTGTTCTGGTGTATTCTGGTGTATTCGGGTGTATTGTGGTGTGTGCTGGTGTATTCGGGTGTATTGTGGTGTGTGCTGGTGTATTCTGGTGTATTCTGGTGTATTCTGGTGTGTTCTGGTGTATTGTGGTGTATTCTGTTGTATTGTGGTGTATTGTGGTGTATTCTGGTGTATTTTGGTGTATTGTGGTGTATTGTGGTGTATTCTGTTGTATTGTGGTGTATTCTGGTGTATTCTGGTGTATTGTGGTGTATTGTGGTGTGTTCTGGTGTATTGTGGTGTATTGTGGTGTATTGTGGTGTATTGCGGTGTATTGTGGTGTGTTCTGGTGTATTCTGGTGTATACTGGTGTATTCTGGTGTATTCTGGTGTATTCTGGTGTATTGCGGTGTATTGTGGTGTGTTCTGGTGTATTGTGGTGTATTCTGGTGTATTGTGGTGTATTCTGTTGTATTGTGGTGTATTGTGGTGTATTCTGGTGTATTTTGGTGTATTGTGGTGTATTGTGGTGTGTTCTGGTGTATTGTGGTGTGTTCTGGTGTATTCTGGTGTATTGTGGTGTATTGTGGTGTGTTCTGGTGTATTGTGGTGTATTGTGGTGTATTGTGGTGTGTTCTGGTGTATTGTGGTGTATTGTGGTGTATTGTGGTGTGTGCTGGTGTATTGTGGTGTATTGTGGTGTGTGCTGGTGTATTGTGGTGTATTGTGGTGTATTGTGGTGTGTTCTGGTGTATTGTGGTGTATTGTGGTGTGTTCTGGTGTATTGTGGTGTATTGTGGTGTATTGTGGTGTGTTGTGGTGTATTGTGGTGTATTGTGGTGTATTGTGGTGTATTGTGGTGTGTGTTGGTGTATCGTGGTGTATTGTGGTGTATACTGGTGTATTCTGGTGTATTGTGGTGTATTCTGGTGTATTCTGGTGTATTGTGGTGTATTGTGGTGTTTTCTGGTGTATTGTGGTGTATTCTGGTGTATTGTGGTGTATTCTGGTGTATTATGGTGTGTTCTGGTGTATTGTGGTGTGTTCTGGTGTATTGTGGTGTGTGCTGGTGTATTCTGGTGTATTGTGGTGTGTTCTGGTGTATTGTGGTGTGTTCTGGTGTATTGTGGTGTGTGCTGGTGTATTCGGGTGTATTGTGGTGTGTTCTGGTGTATTGTGGTGTGTGCTGGTGTATTCGGGTGTATTGTGGTGTGTTCTGGTGTATTCTGGTGTATTCTGGTGAATTGTGGTGAATTGTGGTGTGTTCTGGTGTATTCGCGTGTATTGTGGTGTGTGCTGGTGTATTGTGGTGTGTTCTGGTGTATTCTGGTGTATTCTGGTGAATTGTGGTGAATTGTGGTGTGTTCTGGTGTATCCGCGTGTATTGTGGTGTGTGCTGGTGTATTGTGGTGTGTTCTGGTGTATTGTTGTGTATTCTGGTGAATTGTGGTGTATTCTGGTGTAGTGTGGTGTATTCTGGTGGGCGTTTACTCACCGGAGCTCCTCTCGGTCCAGGGGAGCCTTTCTGACCAGCGACTCCTCTTGCTCCCTAAACCCACCACACAAGATCCACAGCATCCGCCATCATTTTACAGCTACAGTTTATTAAAGTAAGTATGTGTGTGTGTGTGTGTGTGTGTGTGTGTGTGTGTGTGTGTGTGTGTGTGTGTGTGTGTGTGTGTGTGTGTGTGACTGTGTGTGACAGTGTATGTGTATGTGTGTGTGACTGTGTGTGTGTGTGTGTGTGTGTGTGTGTGTGTGCGATTGATTGATTGATTGATTGATTGATTGATTGATTGATTGATTGATTGACCTAGGTCCTTAACACATGTAGTGTGTGTTCTATGTAGTGTGAAGCGTGATATGTGTGTGTGTTCATACCGGTGCTCCATCCGCTCCTGATTCACCAGGAAGGCCACGGATTCCCTGCAGAGAACAAGATCCGTCAGCCGCGCTTCATGAACCATCACACACACACACACACACACACACACACACACACACACACACACACCCCTATGATGACACACACACACACACACACACACACACACACACACACACACACACACACACACACATCATCGAGTTTGGTTCAGTTACGGGAGCCGGCGGCACTGGCGTTGTGTTTTTAGAGATCAACAATGTCACTAAAGATGTGTGTGTGTGTGTGTGTGTGTGTGTGTGTGTGTGTGTGTGTGTGTGTGTGTGTGTGTGTGTGTGTGGTGTGTGTGGTGTGTGTGTGGTGTGTGTGTGTGTGTGTGTGTGTGTGTGTGTGTGTGTGTGTGTGTGTGTGTGTGTGAGCCTGTTTATGTGGTTTATGAGGACACAAATTTGTATAACTACATGGGTATTACACTGGTATTACACTATAAATGTGGTTTATGAGGACTTATCAAATGTCCTCATAATTCAAATGGCCTTAAAAACACACTAAATTATGTTTTTTTGAGAAAGTAAAAATTCAGAATGTTTCCTGTGATGGGTAGGTTTAGGGGCAGTGTAAGGGGATAGAAAATACGGTTTGTACAGTATAAAAACCATTACGCCTATGGAGAGTCCCTGTAAACCACATAGACCAACATGTGTGTGTGTGTGTGTGTGTGTGTGTGCTCATCTGGGAGAGGTGCCCATATAAGGAGTTCCACCCTTAATGATGTCAGGGGCTGTACGATTAATCGAAAAAATAATCAGAAACCGAAATTCGGAACCTCTAACCAACGTATCATTCCCATGTCGGTTATATTGGTTTTAGTCACGTGACTCCGCCCCGCAGGCACACAGAGAGATGCTGGAGCAGTTATATTATTTTATATGCCCAGGAACACTGTAGTAACTGCATGTTCCCTTTCGGGGAACTCGAGCTGCGTCGAAACGCTGTGAGAACGCCTCTGCGTTAATGCGTCGTGAAGCGCCTGTAGAACCATTCCATCGGAAAAAAGATCGATCGTCGCCGACGTGATGACGTCGCCGACGTGATGACGTCATCAACCGGAGACTATAAAAGGTCCGCGAACACAAACAGGAACTAGCTTCTGTGCCTTCAGTAAGCGATCTGTGTGAACCTGTCTGTCTATTTGGTGTTTTTGTCTGTCTATTATCAGAGATTTTCCACCCTTTTGTTAAATATTTCATATATTAACAGAAAAAAGAGAAAATAAAATAGATAGAAATGGCGAGTGAAAGCAGCAATTTCAGAAAGTGTGTTCCTCCCTGCCCACGCTACATCACGGGCGGGGACACACATCTTCTCTGTGTTGCATGCTTGGGAGCGCAGCATGCCCAGGCAGCCCTCGAGGGGGCTGCTTGCGAGCACTGTGAGCGTATGCCACTGAGAACGCTGCGCTCCCGCCGGGCACTCTTCGAGGAGGGTGCCTCGGCTCGTGTTCCCCGCGGCTCTGGTCCCGCTGCTGCCGAGGCAGAGCGGAGGCTGCAGTCGTGGGGTTCACAATTGGATGTTGCAGAGGGGTTTGAGACGGGCACTGCCTTATCTCTGCCCTCACCTGCTCCATCCAGCGGTTCTTCTCGGGGCTTGGAAGCACGCATTGCGGTTTCTTCCCCCCCGAGAGAGCCGCCGGTGCTCCAACTATCCAGCCTCCGAGGAGGTGGACGTTGAGAGCATCGCGACTGAAGATTCGCCACTTCAGTCCCCTGCGAAAAAAAAAAAAAAAAAAGTGGACTTTACAGAGGGGTTTGAGACGGGCCCGGCCTTATCTCAGCCCTCACCTGTATCGTCCAGTGTCTCGTCTCGGGGTTTGGAAGCCCGCTCTGCGGTCTCTTCCTCCCTGGGCGGGGCACCGGTGCTCCAACTATCCAGCTCTGAGGAGGTGGACGTTGAGAGCATCGCGACTGAAGACTCGCCACTTCAGTCACCCGCTAGTGAGTTGAGGTTCTCACGAGAGCTGTGGCCAGGTTAAATATAAAAATAAGAAATGACTGGCTGGCTGAAATATCTGAATCCCATCGAAATCAGAGAGAACGAAATTAGATGAGCGATTCCTGCCCTCTCGTGCAAAGCATCAACGTCCTGCCATTCTTCCCTGACCTGCACACCGAGGTGTCTAGGTCATGGAGGAAACAAGCGGTATCATATAGAGTGTTCAGCCCACATACATCTGCATATAGTAATATATTTGGGCTGAGACACTATGGTTATGGGGCGATGCCGAAGATCGAAGAGACGCTTGCGAGCTATCTCTCGCCTTCAGCTGCATCGTCCCTGGCATTTCCCCTCCGAAGGAAATCGGTGCTTACCTCAGCACACGGTACCCGTCTTCCTTCGGTGCCCACAGGGGGCCGCGCTGCTAACCCCGCCGCTGCTAACCCCGCCTCGGAGGGCATGCGAGCAGTCAGGTCAGGTGTTCCCTGCCGGTTCGCCGTTTCAGGGCACTGCACTCGCTGCTCAAATTACACCAGAGGCCAGCCTCGAGAGGCTGGTTCCCTTAGTTTCCCCTCCGTGGGAAGACGGTGCTTACCTCAGCATACGGTACCCGTCTTCCTTCGGTACCCTCAAGGGGCCGCGCTGCCAACCCCGCCGCAATGTCGGGGCGCAGAGGGTCTCCGCGGGCCACCTGAGGGTGGTCCGCCCCCTCCTCGGAGGGCAGGGGAAACAAAAGGACGCTGAGGGTAGTCCCCTCCGAAGGGAAACGGTGTTTACCTCTGCCTACGGTACCCGTTGTCCTGCAGCGCCCTCTGGGGGCCGCGCTGCCAACCCCGCCGCAATGCCGGGGCGCAGACGATCCCCGCGGGCCACTCGAGGGTGGTCCGCTCCCCCTTCGGGGGGCTCCCGAGCAGTCAAGTCAGTCGTTCCCTGCCGGTCCGCCGCTTCAGGGCACTGTGCTTGTTGCTCAAAATACACCAGAGGCCAGCCTCGAGAGGCTGGTTCCCTTAGTAGATTTTCTAGACGAGTGGAAACGTCTATCGAATATATCTCAGTGGGTCCTGCAGATAATAGAAAAGGGGTACGCCATTCAGTTCAGAAGTCGGCCACCTCCTTTCTGCGGTGTCCTACCTACAGAGGTGGGCCTGGAGCAGGCTCTGGTAATGGCACAGGAAGTAGAGACACTCCTGCAAAAAGGGGCTATAGAGAGGGTTCCCCCTCCCAGCAGGGAGTCTGGCTTTTATAGCCGTTACTTCATCGTGCCGAAGAAGGATGGGGGCTTACGCCCGATATTAGATCTGCGGCTATTGAATCGCTCGGTGGCCAAGCTCAAATTCAAGATGCTTACACTCAGACAGATTGTAGCGCAGGTCAAATCGGAGGATTGGTTTGTCACCATAGACCTCAAAGATGCGTATTTTCATGTCTCCATCCTTCCACATCACAGGAAGTTCCTGAGGTTTGCCTTCGGGGGAGAGGCATACCAATATCGTGTACTTCCCTTCGGTCTAGCACTGTCACCCCGCACGTTCACCAAGTGTGTGGATGCAGCTCTGGCGCCGCTGCGTCTACAGGGCATCCGCATACTGAACTATATCGACGACTGGCTGATTCTAGCGAATACAGAGCAGATGGCGGTTCAGCATCGAGATGCTGTTCTCGCCCATATGTCGAAGCTGGGGTTGAGGCTGAACGCCAAGAAGAGTGTGCTTTCTCCGGCTCAGAGAACCACTTTTCTAGGTGTGAACTGGGACTCGGTAATTATGCGGGCGCAATTATCGCCAACACGCATAGCATCGATCCTGGCAGCCGCCAAAGAACAGAAGCTAGGCCGAGCCGTCACTGTGAAACGGTTCCAGAAACTGTTAGGTCTCATGGCAGCAGCGTCCAACGTGATATCTTTTGGCCTACTGTACATGAGGCCACTGCAGTGGTGGCTCAAAACAAAAGGGTTCTCCCCGAGGGGAAATCCGCTCCGCACGATCAAAGTCACGCGGCGATGCCTACGTGCTCTGGTCATGTGGAAAAACCCGCTCAGGGTCCCGTGTTGGGGGCTCATGTTCGTCGCGTAACGCTAACGACAGATGCCTCTCTCACGGGCTGGGGGGGCGACCATGAGTGGTCGCTCATCCCAGGGTCTATGGCAGGAACATCAGCGGCACTGGCACGTAAATCGGCTAGAGATGCTCGCAGTGTTTCTTGCATTGAAACAGTTCCTGCCCGACCTCAAGGGGCCACCATGTGCAGACAACACATTGGTGGTCGTCTATATAAATCACCAGGGGGGTCTGAGGTCCCGTCCGTTGGACAATTGGCACATCGGATCCTCCTGTGGGCCCAAGGGAAATTGCTGTCAGTCAGAGCAGTATATATCCCGGGGGTCCTGAATCAGGAAGCAGACAGCCTGTCGAGGCAGGGGCCGAGGCCCGGGGAATGGAGACTCCACCCAGAAGTGGTGGAGCTCCTATGGAAGGTATATGGGAGCTATTTGCTTCGGCGGAGAGTTCTCACTGCCCGCAGTAGTTTCTCTGACCCATCCAGCCCCGCTGGGGTTGGATGCCATGGTACAGGGGTGGCCGAGGCTACCTCTGTACGCCTTCCCCCCGATTGTCTTGCTTCCAGGAGTTCTGGAGAGGGTACGCCGGGACGGGGCCCAGGTACTCCTAGTGGCTCCGTACTGGCCGACCCGAGTATGGTTTTCGGACCTGATATCTTTCCTGGAAGGCTCTCCGATGGAGATTCCGACCAGGAGGGATCTACTCTCTCAGGGGGGCGGGAGATTCCTGCACCCACGCCCAGAGATGTGGAAACTGTGGGCCTGGCCTCTGAGGGGGCTAGGCTCATAGAGGAAGGTCTCTCGGCCGAGGTCGTAGAGACCATCCTTCACTCCAGAGCTCCGTCCACGAGGAAACTGTACGCTCTGAAAGGGAAACTTTTCTCAGCATGGTGCAGAGAACGCCAGTGGGACCCAGTTAACTGCCCGGTTGGTACAGTGCTGGAGTTTCTGCAGGCGAGGTTCTCGGCAGGGTTGACCCCCTCCACAATAGAGGCGTACGTGGCGGCCTTGGGTGCCGTCCACGTCCCTTTGGGTGGAGTGTCTTGGGAAGACACCCTCTGATTACACGTTTCCTCCGTGGCACTTTAAGGTTGAGGCCTGTTATGCACTCATGTCTAGAGTTTGCGCCGGGGTTTTCTCATCCCAGGCCGGGTTATGTCCCCAAGGTTCCTACGAGCCCACGGGGCCCCATTACTCTTCAAGCATTCTGTCCTCCTCCTTTCACGACGTCAGACCAGGAAGATTAATCTGCTGTGCCCTGTTAGAGCACTAGATACTATGTCCACAGAGCTGCCCTGTGGAGGAAAACTGATCAGCTGTTTGTCTGTTTCGGGCCCCCTAAGAAGGGGCCCCAGTATCTAAGCAGAGGATGAGCAAGTGAGTGGTCGAGGCCATCTCACTTGCTTATGAGGCGGCCGGGCAGCAGTCTCCACTGGCTGTCCGGACGCATTCAACCAGGGGTATGGCTGCTTCTTAAGCACTTTTGTCGGGGGCGTCCCTCCACGATATTTGTAAACGCGGCCGGATGGTCGTCTCCTTTAACTTTCGTCAGGTTCTATGAACTAGACCTGGCATCTACAGTTGGGGCACAGGTACTCTCGTAACCGTGTGCGCTTCGGCTTCACACATACGAGACACTTGGTCCTATGGCGATGTGGGTATAAGCGTTCTCACAGCGTTTCGACGCAGCTCGAGTTCCCCGAAAGGGAACGTCTCAGGTTACGTATGTAACCCTAGTTCCCTGAGGGAACGAGACGCTGCGTCGCTCTGCCATACTCCCGGCGTGTCCGTGATCACTTACTTCAGGCTTTATCAGAAGCTAGTTCCTGTTTGTGTTCGCGGACCTTTTATAGTCTCCGGTTGATGACGTCATCACGTCGGCGACGTCATCACGTCGGCGACGATCGATCTTTTTTCCGATGGAATGGTTCTACAGGCGCTTCACGACGCATTAACGCAGAGGCGTTCTCACAGCGTTTCGACGCAGCGTCTCGTTCCCTCAGGGAACTAGGGTTACATACGTAACCTGAGACGTTTTACACTGTAGGTAAGTTAATTGCTGTTCTTAAAGCCTACACGCTGCCACACACACACACACACACACACACACACACACACACACACGCACAAACAGACGGCACGAGCAAGCCCCAAAGCCAGATCCCTTTCACTTTCGTCCTTATAAAGTTTGTAAGTAAATGCATTTAAAGACTTGCCATATAGAGCATTTAAAGCGATTTTGCACTATTCAAAAACAACAATACAGAAAATGTATCCGGTGCTCAGCTTTGTTCTGTGCCGAGTTGTGTCACGTGAACTAATGCTTGCCATATAGAACATTAAAAGTGATTAAAACTAATGCCTGACATATTGTGACAAACGAACACTCAGACAGAGGCTCGCATATCACGTGAAGATCGCGCTCAGAAACAAACCACAGCTCCGTAATAAATATAGAGACGGTAGGGTTAATTCACACACACACACACACACACACACACACACACACACACACACACACACACACACACACACACACACACACACACAATCACACTCTCATTAACGCACTGAGATGAATCTAATGTAGGCGTACTGTGCGAATGTATCTGTCTCTGATGGACAACAGCAGAAATCTGCCACATAGACAATAACTGCTGAAAGTGAACAGTTTCCTTCAAGTATTTTAAAATCACAAAGAAATTAACTTTTTCATTAGAATTTTTTTTTTCCACCTTTAATAGTTAAAAATATTTACAGAAAATCCTTATCAGGAACTTACTCAAAAACCTTATAAGGGCGAAAAAATGGAAAGCAAAAAAAAAAGCAAATAAAAAAAGCGAAATATTTGTTCATTAATCATAATCAAGGTAAAATGATCAATTAATCGAGGTTTTTATTTTTTGGTCAAATCGTTACAGCCCTAATTCAGGGCCATACTCAAAAAAAAAAAAAAAAAAACTTTCCAGAAGGAGTGTGTTTGGCTCAGAACAAACTCTGTCATACGTCTAACTCATGTTGTGAAACTTTGTCCATGTTCATCATGAGACTTAACTCTTGAACAGTGTGAATAAGGCAGAATTCAGGACCCCCCCCCCCCCCCCCTTAAGTAAGAGCATGCTGTTATACACTCATTTTAGGCTAAATGTGCTTAATGATGTCCTGCTGTAATCTGAGGAGCACCACTGGCTCTCAGAGGAAGCAGATGGACGGAGGACGTCTTTAATGGATCTCAATTAAAGTCTTTTAGTGCGCTAGAAAAACAGACACTGAAAATGTGTGAATGTCAGAGAGTCAATGGTGTCCTGTTTCTTGGCAGGCTGGCGTTTGAGCAATGACGTTTCCTCGTGTAGGATTAATTGAGTGGCATCCTCTACTGCTGTAATAACAGTGAGATGATGAATGACGGATCACACGGGGCTCGATCCCGTCTGTGTGTGTGAAACACAACGTCATTATCCGCTCGACCTTCGAGCGTTGATGGTTCTTCATGCGTGTGTGTGTGTGTTAGGCTGGTAATCCCTACGTTATGGAAAACATGAGGAAAACATCTTATAAATCACACAGAATGAGTTTTTTTTTGTTTGTTTTTTGAGAAAGTAAAAATGCTGAATGTTTCCTGTGAAGGGTAGGTTTAGCGGCTGTGTGTGTGTGTGTGTGTGTGTGTGTGTGTGTGTGTGTGTGTGTGTGTGTGTGTGTGTGTGTGTGTGTGTGTGTGTGTGTGTGTGTGTGTGTGTGTGTGTGTGTGTCTTTAGCTCCGCCTCCACGGACTCGGCTGTTTTCAGAAAGAATCGGTTCAGTGTGTCGGTCTTTTATAAATATGATAAACTAAAGTCTCTTTGGAGATATGAAGGATCAGCACTGCTCTATAGATACTCAAGATTAACATCAGAACCTGTGTGTTAGGGAACCTTTAACGATTTAAGATTTAGAGATAATATATCATATTTTAAAGTATCTGACATATTCCAAACAACGTAAACATTTAAGTGACATGCATCTGAAAAAGTTACACTATTTATTATAATGCATTTGTGTGTTGAACGTGTAGCGTAACAGACGAGTCAGCATTCTGCTAACACCTAAAAACCACCACTATTTACTCCAAAGATGAAATGCAAGATTAATCCTTCCTGAATAATAACCCCGATGAGGAACCAAACTAACGTTCGTCTTTTTCTAGGAAACACAAAGTGTGCTTTAGTTTCAGAGGGTCCCGCATTAAAGCCGCCGCTCCACACGCGTGTCGTTCCGCACCTGCGGATGTTGCCCGAATGTTTGCATTCAAAACAATTAATCATCAGTCGTAGCTTCATAACCGGCTTCCGCAAGCATGAGAGAGACGCGAGGAACCGCCTGATTCAGACACCGAGAGATTACACAACCGAGGGTAAAGTCTCACCGCTTTGAAATGGAGATGCCTGCATATCATCTCGCCCTAATGAGTTATTTCATAGTGAGCGGCCTCCATCGATCGCACTTCACTCAAAGGCGCTTCCTCTTTCAGAGACGCTGAGCCACATCAAAAACCTTCTGAGGCCTTCGCGGGCTTCATTTCAGAGCAGACACGTGGACGTGTGTGAGAGAAAGAGGCTGAAAATGTAATTACATGCCAGATGAAAGGTGTCACACCTGACCACAAACACGAGTCAAGTGTTCATTTGCAGGTTGAGATGTAATGATTAGCAGCAGGAAATTACTTATTAGCCAATCACAGGCATGCTTTCAAGTGCTCAGCGAATCGTCCCAATATAACTGGAGAACCAGCTCATTACCGGCACAGGGGATTCATCCTTCAGAGAGGGATGTGGATGAATCTCTGAATCTGAGCTTAATATCAGAAGAGAAAAAAGAGCAGTTATATTCTGCAGGAAGAAAACATGCCTATATTTAGGACAATTAAGAGGTTTCGCTTTGTGGCAATATTTATATACAGTAACAGGAGAACATCTTGCAGAATCTGTGAAGATGTGAATAGTTTTAACTAAATAAGAGAGATCATACAAAATGCATGTTATTATTTATTTTGTCCCGTCTTTTACGTATAGTCCACAAGACAAAAAATGACCCATTCAGAAGTGTGTGTGTGTGTGTGTGTGTGTGTGTGTGTGTGTGTGTGTGTGTGTGTGTGTGTGTGTGTGTGTGTGTGTGTGTGTGTGTGTGTGTGTCTGTGTGTGTGTGTGCATGCACATGTGTTTGTCGGTATGTGTGTGTGTGTGTCGGTGTGTGTGAGATAGTGTGCATGTTGTTGCTTGATGATCCATGGCTGTGTTTGTGTAAGTGTGTGTAGTCCTAACCCTAACCCCAACCCACACATCCATGGATCATTAGGGAATGACACACACACACACACTCACTCACACACACACACACACACACACACACACACACACACACACACACACACACACACACACACACACACATTGTAGATCATCAAGGAAAGACACACAAACTCACACTTACACAAAGTCATGGATCATCAGGAAACGACACACACACACACACACACACACACACACACACACACACACACATACACACACATGATTAAGAGTCAAGGGTTCATATGCACACTTTTTTCATACACTAATATGCATTTTGTATGATCTGTTATTTTGTTATAATTATTCTTGTTTGCAGATTTTACATGGGGTTCACAAACGTTTTTCTTGCAAATGTAAATAAGCATAAAAAAATAATAATACAAATAATAATCACCATAGACCCTTTTCACATTCCTGGGTTTTATAGTGGTAAATGAAAGAATACATTAAATATATTTTTGTGTCCCATTTTCTCAAACAGCAAAAGAAAACCACAACAACAGTGATTTCACAACTTTCACAAAGATTCCTTAATTCATTCATAACGGCCGTGAAAAGAGAGAAATATGTTATTTTTTCCATCACTATAGACGCTGTATTAGAAACACACTCTGCATTGCAATCTGATGCACAATTAATATAATACAAACTATCAGTGTTATAAATGTACATACAATAAAAAAAATTAAATACAAAATGCGTAGCAGGATTTATGATGATGATGGACGGTTAAAATGAGGGGTGTACCGATTCGTTTGAACAACGATTCGGTTCGTATCACGATTTGAGGTTGTCGATACGATTTAAGGGCGATGTTGGTTCATTTAGAACGATTCGATCCGAACCGATTCAGTGACTTGAAATTGATTCAGTAACTTTTAAGCCAAATGTTTTTAATCAGTGTGACTGTTTTATTTCAGTCGAATCGAATGGTTGTTAAAACGAATCGTTACTCCCCTAGTTTAAATGTGTCATCACAGTCTGTGAAAAGGGTCCATCATTTATTATTTAAATCAGAATTTTTGGTGTCGGTAAGATTTGTCAATGTTTCTGAAAGATGATTAAGTGTGAAGGATTCTCTTCTGCATTTATTTGATGGTAAATACGCACGACCGGAGGAGTCCGAGCGGCTCGTTCCTCAGGACTGAGCTTCAGACGGACTCTGATTATATTAAGTGTGTGGGCGACATTAATAAGCAGACCCGGCTTGTATATTTTCTTTTGCCCACTGAGGCTGGATGTTCATTTGACACGCAATTATTTAATCTCGAATGCATGTATGGATTGAACTCAGATGTAGATCAAATAAAAAATCTATTTTTCTCTCATTTAGGCAGGCATGCAAAGCTAATGCTAATTGATTACAGATGTGAAGCTGCCCACATCTGAGGCCTCCAGGGAACTATAGTGAGAGAGTTCTGGTGAGGAAGCTAAACCGCCACACACTCACAGAAAATAAACATGTTTTCTGTCAAATGATCAGGATGTTTTGACATGCAAACACCGAGGACGAAACATTAGGCTGCTGTAGATGCTGAGAGTGATGGGAAAGTCATGCTGGCGCCCGCAGATCTGTAAACACGTTCATTTCAAGAATGTGCTTCTCTATTTAATCTTTTCTTTGCAGAGTTTTTGCAAAATATAACATCATACACTATATTGCTAAAAGTATTGGTGTTCAGGTGTTCGATCTCGTCATGGCCACAGGTGTATAACTCCAGCTCTCGGCCTGCAGACGCTTCTACACACATTAGTGAAAGAATGGGTCGCTCTCAGGAGCTCAGTGAACTCAAGCGTGGGGCCGTGATAGGTTGCCACCTGTGCAATAAGTCCATTCCTGACATTTCCTCACTACTAAATATTCCACGCTCAACTGTTAGTGGGATTATAACAAAGAGGAAGCCATTGGGAACAACAGATACTCAGCCACAAAGTGTTAAATCCCAGAGCGGGGTCAGCACATGCTGAGGGTCACAGTGCGCAGAAGTCTCCAACTTTCTGCAGAGTCAACAGCTCCAGACCTCCAGACTTCTGTGGCCTTCAGATGAGCTCAAGAACAGCGTAGAGAGCTTCATGGAATGGGTTTCCATGGCCGAGCAGCTCATCCAAGCCTTACATCACCAAGAGCAATTTCAGGGCTTGGCCATTAGTTCCAGTGAAAGGAACTCTTAGGAACTCTGACTTTGTGGGATCAGTTTGTGGACGGCCCCTTCCTGTCCCAGCATGACTGCGCTCCAGTGCACAAAGCGTCGCTCCATAAAGACATGGATGAGGATTTTGGTGTGGAGGAACTGGACTGGCCTGCACAGAGTCCTGAGCTCAACCCGATAGAACAGCTTTGGGATGAATTAGAGCGGAGACTGAGAGCCAGGCCTTCTCGTCCAACATCAGTGCCTGACCTCACAAATGAGCTTCTAGAAGAATGGGCAAAAATCCCCATAAACACACTCCTAAACCTTGAGGAAAGCCTTCCCAGAAGAGCTGGAGCTGTTAGAGAGGGTGGGCCGACTAAACCTAAAACTTTTGGCAATATAGTGTATATGTGCAGTTTTTGACAAAACACCAATTTATAAAATGATAAAACTCAGATTTCAGCCTTTAAACCTTTTTTTTTTTTTTTAGTTTCTTGTTTAGCTTTAGTGAGTGTGTAGTGTCGCTGTTTGAGCTTAAACAACATCCCCAAAGGTATGTTATTTGAGTGTGTGTGTGTGTGAGATAATCGGAGCTGCTAACAACAGCTCTTGAAGCTCCGCCCTCTTCTTGACAGTTTCGGACATTTTCAGTGTGTGTGTGTGAGAGAGAGAGATAATCGGAGCTGCTAACACCAGCTCTTGAGTCTTCGCCCTCTTCTGGAAAGGGGGCTGTTCTGTAAATTTTAGCCCTCTATCAAGAAGAGGGCGAAGCTTCAGGAGCTCGTGGGTAATATCTGCGTAATATTTCAGGTTTTGCATAGCTCAGTTGGTAAAGCATTGCAATATACAACAACATGTGATCATACGATCGTGAGTTCGATCCCAGGGAACACATGTGCTCATAAAGTGTGTGTGACTATAACTCACTGTAGGTTTAGGGATGGGGTGGGTGGAGTTGTTAGTTGTAATTAAAAACAGTATTTTTCTTAATGGAAATATGACTAATGGTGGTAAAAGTCCACACATTACATTAAAATGAACACACATTTTGATTGGTAATGACAGTCATACGTCACGTAACGCGACACGTTTATTGAGGCAAAAGTCGTAGTTAATAGTGAATATGTGTTCCCTATTCTAAACTGTTACCAAGACTTTTTGTTCAGTTTGAAACAGCTGAAGGAGATGAGTCTGTTACTTTAGGAACCGCTGTGAAAGGATTGACAGACCTTTGCTGATTATGAAGGATGTTTGTCTGCATTTGGCATTGACATGCATTTAAATACACGAGACATATTTAACAAGTGCTGTTGTTAAGCAGAATAAAAGAGGAAGAAGAGCAGGAGCGACTCACTGGAACACCTTGTGGTCCATCTGTGCCTGGCATCCCGGCGTCTCCTTTCTCTCCCTGAGGAACACACACAGATCCACGGATCAACAACAGTTTAACTGTGGCTCGCAGAATCACCTTAACATGAATTACATTTTTAAACACACTCTCAGAAAAGAAGTTAATGCTCCATTAAAGGGTTTGAAGTTAAACGAGAAGCTTGATATTAAAGTGGCTTTGTGTTTGCTTGCAGAGCCAGATCTCACTGGACACATAAAGCAGAGCCCTGCGTTGGAAAACAAGCCAGAGGAAAATATTTATTCTCCAAAACAGCTTTTGTTAACATTATGTTTAGTTCTAGCTACTAAGATAAATGCAATTTTCCAGTAAATATATCAACAGCAAAATATATGAGCAAAACAACACGATCACATGTAAATGTGTATAAGTAGTCCGAGTGTGCAATGTCGTGGAATGTATACGGCAAAACTCATTTTGGTGTGTATATGACACGCTCTGTTGGGTAGGATTAGGGTGGAGGGGGGTTCGTATGTATAATACGTCATAAAGTGCGCATCATATGCACGCAAAAAAACAGCGTAGCAGAGGCATGCCAAAATGAGTTTTGGGGTATACATTCCACGACATTGCAAACTCGTACTCTTTATACGCGTTTTCGTGAGATCCGGCTGGAGCAAAACTATGCATGATAATAAGCAAATACATATTAAGTTATAGTTTTGTATCCTATTGAAAAAAATTATAATTTTGTCTATATTTTGAAGCGTTGTCCTAAAAAAATTATCAGACATGCATACAACAAGAAAAATAAACATAATTCAGGATATATTTTTGTATATAGTGAATATTTAGTTGGGAAATGCATACATTGTCCTCCACTAATATTGGCACTCTTGGTAAATATGATTAAAGGCTGATGTGAAAATAATTCTGCATTGTTTATCCTTTTGACCTTTCATTCAAAACATTCACAAAAGTCTAACCTTTCATTGAAGTAAAACAATTGAAAGTGTGTTTATGTGTGTGTGTGGGGGGGGAGGGGATGGGGGGGCATGGGTACACATTATGAAAGAAATGTTTTCTCTATGCTACAATTATTAATTATTTGCACCCTTTTATTAAATACTTTTTGCGACTCCCCTTCCCCAAGTCATTCTCTATAGGGTTCAGGTCAGGGAGCTGGGACGGCCAAAAGCTTCAGGTTCTGCTCGGTGACATATCTGTGTGTTGATTTTGATGCTTGTTTTAGATTATTGTCCTGATGGAAGATCCAGCCACGGCTCATTATAAGATTTCTAGGAGAAGCCATCCGATTTTGATTTTGTTTCTGCTGGTGTTTGCTATAATCCATGATGCCATGTGTCTGAACAAGAAGTCCAGGACCTCCACCAAAAAAATAGACCACAACCTTAAAGAGCTAGTGTTGTATTAAACCGTGGGCATGTGGTGCTTTATATCCCTATTTAGTGTCATCTGACCACAGAAGCAGCTCCGTCTGAAACTCCAGTCGTGTCTGAATACGCTGGAGTTTGTTTCTGGATTTTCCTTAAATCCCTCCCAAACAACATGTGGTAATATAGATGCTGTTTGATCATTTTCATTTTCAATCATTTTCTTTACTCTTTCTGAGCCCAAGACTCAACTAGTCTCTGCGATTCTCCATCTTCTTTAACCACTCAAACTCTCCTCCTCGCCGCATTAGGACTATATAGACACTTGTCAGATTCACGACATCTTTAGTTGATTGAGCTTCTTAATTATTGCTCTGATGGTGTAAATGGGGACTGTCAATGCTTTGGCTATTCACTATATATATATATAGTGGATATATTTTTAAGCATAGATCTCACTATGACCTGGTTCCACAGACACGGCTTAGATTAAGCCAGGATTAGGCCTTAGTTCTATTAGGACATTTAAGTAGCTTTAAAGTGCCTTATACAAAAACATTACTAGTGTGTATTCAAAGATAAAACAACATATTTAAGATGCTTTCAGTTAAAACAGCTCAAACATGTATTTCAGTCTGTGAAACCACCAGATAGTGTCTTAGGGTGCTTTCACACCTGCCTCATTTAGTTCAGTTGAATCGTACTAGAGTTCGTTTCCCTCTTTGGTGCGGTTCGTTTGGTCAGGTCTGAAAGCAGCAATCGCACTCGGGTGCGCACCAAAAGCGGACCAAACAAGCGTACCGAGACCTCCTTGAAGAGGTGGTCTAGGTACGATTTCAAACGAACTCTGGAGCGGTTTGTTTGTGGTGAGAACGTGATCCGACCTCGAACAGAACCAACTGCAAAAGTACTGATCATTTTTGGACTAAACCAGCTGCCATAGTTAGCTGCGCTGACATTGTGTGCATGATATTATTACCTGATAGATCGTTGGCAATATTTTCGGAAGATGGAAGCATGCCAAGAGTTAATAATTAATGCACGCCTCCTCTTGAAGTGACGAGCGATGCTAATGCTGCAGTGCATTAGAGCGTTGTTTTCACGTCGCATCCGCGCTTCATTATAGAAATGTTTTGTTTCCCACACGTAAATTCTGACCAATCGAAAAGCAGTTTAGGAAATACGCCATGGCCAATGAGAGATGTGGATGTTGTCACGTGCCTGCGTTTTGGTTCGTTTCAACTGGTTCGGACCAAAGCAATCAGTGTGGTGTGAAAAGGAACCAAAAAATCTGAAAAATGCAACAATGTATAATTGTTTGCCCTTGGTTCGGACCAAATGAACCGAACTAGAGATGTGAAAGCACCCTTATTTAATGTTTTATACAGTAAATGTATCTTGTCAGCAGAAGACAGTGAGTTTATCTTGCAATGATCAGAGCTGATGCTGGTGGACCGGAGACAGGCTTTCTGTTCAACAGTCATTGGCCTTAAGTAAAGAACAAATGTTTGCCCTCCATAAAAGCTTCAAGCACACTCACTAACACTCCAGCTTTTGTGAAGCGGTTTGAAAGGCCAGGAGAAAGCGAAACGAAGAGCTTGGCATTCCAGCACGTATAAAAACATCTAAGCAAGCAAACCTTTCATTAGAAGAGCAGCGAGACATAAATGTGGACTGTGGTGGCCTGGAGCTGGACCCAATAACGGCTCCGACTCTGGCCTGACATCTGTAGGTGTGTTTGGCAACATAAAACATGTTCTATGGTGAGAAAACATTCAAAGCGTGCAGTTTGTGGAAAACATGTCTCAGACATTTAACTACACAGTTTGTCCCACTAATGTATGTCCAGCGTTAACACATGCAGGATGGCTAGACGTAAAAATGTCACGCATGTATGTGCTATAAATGTTTCCTTTCTGGTCTGAGCCTTTCTGTTTTTGAGGTGTCGTTGAGGTGTCAAGCTCATCTCACTACAGCGCCTCTACAATCATTTTATGAAGAGCCCAGAATAGTTTTTATGCGCAGAAATCACCCCAAAAATGAAATAACAACTTATATAGTGATGGCTGATTTCAAAACAAAGCTTCAAACCATTATGACTCAGTGAATCGACTCATGATTCGGATCGCCAACCAAAGTCACGTGACTTCAGCAGTTTGACACGCATCACTATATAAGTCGTTATTTAGTTTTTTCCCGCACTAACTCTATTCTGGCCTCTTCATCAATGATTGTAGAGCCGCTGTAGTGAGATGGGCTTTGTAACGACGTCTTTAGTGCCTTTATGGGTCTTGAGAGAGGAAATGACATTGGTGTCTATGAAGGCATTTCTGAGCCATCGGATTTCAACACTAATATCTTCATCTGTGTGTGAAGATGAGCGGAGGACTGACGGCTGGCCAACCACAGGAGGAATTTATCACACAATTTACATTTATGGGTGAACTAACACTTTAATGTTGCTTATATGTCTATGTGGTGTGTTTAATATGCTATCAGACAAACCAATTCATAAGTCAACACCATTGCTGAGTATTTTATCCTTAAAACTGCAGTGAACCAAAGACAGTCTCAAAAACACCGTTTTAAATGGCCGGTGTTTCTGATGTCACAAACTACCATGTACTCAATTACGTCACAAGGGGGCGGGGCTTTAGCATATCATTAACTATTCTCTGAAGCAGAGGAGTCTCAGGGGAAGCAGGTTATCTGCTATTTTTTTTTCTGTTGATATGAAAAAGGCCTTTTTCAACTGACATTATGATGCTCAACGAGTTTCTAAGGACGTTAATTTTCAGAAGACAGTCACATGGTTTGTGTAACATAGCGACATATTATTAGTTTTTTGATAACGTAGTCAAGACAAAGGCTAATCATATTCATTACTTATTTAATTACGTTATAACTTGCGTTATATGTCCAACATTGCATAGAGCACCTTTGTGCAGCAGTAAAGTTGTGGGAGTGGATCTCTGAGCTGGTGTGAGTGAGTGGAGGCGGGGCTCATCTGCATATTCCAATACAGTGTGTCATTGGTGATCAAAGATTCGTTTTAAGGGATACAATTATTGACTAAGGTCAGAAAAGTACTGTGCATGGAACCATTGAAAATGAGTCTTAACTAATCAATGCTCAACCTCGTAATCTTCCCAAAGCCGCAGGAATCACATGTGTCACCTAACCAGATGTTCATCCACCTTGAAAAGTGAAGTCCTATCTCCTTTTCTGTTCTTTTCTTCCAACTGAAGGACAAAATTATGTGTATGATAACACTATACATACTCACAGTCTAAAGTATATCCCATAAAACTGTCCATGAGCACAGACATATTCCACATTGGCGGGATGAATTCTACATGTAGACAACTGTAGTTAACTTGTCTTTTAAAAAGGCATCTGAAAAAATAAACTAAGTGCAATGCATGTAGTGTCACTCGTTTCATTTGAAAATGAATATTGTTGTTGTTACAGGGCTCTAATTTGGGTTTTTTACAGATTTTTTACTCAGACCCAAAGTGCGTCACATAAAGCTGTCCCCTCAGCTCTAAATTGAGTCTTTTTCACTGCTTATTGCGCTTAAACAGTCAAATACACAAAAAAAATGTATGTCAAAATCTCGGTGTTGGCGATTATTAACGTAAACACAGTCAGTTTTAAGTGAACGCAAACAGTTGAGAAAGAAAACGGATGTGTATCAGTGTCGTCAGGTCTTAAAGTGACAGCAGCCTAATAAACCTGCTGCCAAATTAAGAGATAAAATGTCCGTATAAGCAGTTTTTTTTCCCCATGGTATAAAATAAATAGATGAACAACTAGTTGACTTGAAATATCTTAAGTTAGTGGCATATTGTTCTTAATGCCATCATTTTAATTCGTTTTTATTAATTGATTAAAATAAGTTAACTTGATTGACTTAACACAAATATATAATAAATCAAGAAATCATATATACTGAATATATATAAATGTGTAACCCCTACTGTTTGGACCGGGACTCAAACCCGGGTCGGCCGGCATGAGAGTCGGACGCTTTAACTAGGAGGCTAAAGGCTGCAATATCTAGCATATCTATATCTATCTATCTATATCTATCTATCTATCTATATATATCTATATCTATATCTATAGATATATATATATATATAAAATCCCCTCAATTATTGCTTCTTTTTGTGAATTTTTGCCCAGTTTCTCTTTATAAAAACAAGTCGTTGTGCCATAATTGTAGCAGAAATGCTGAAGGACATATGTATTCTTTGGGGACTTTGAAAATTGTGTTGGACTTTGAGTCGAAAAAGATGAGAATCATGTGACGGCGCGACTGCAGAATTACAGACTTCCGTGCCTCAGAAGTGTCGGTTTTGATATAATTGTCCAGTTTCTCACAGCGTTTCGAGACTAAATTGATTCAGACATATAATTTCAGGTGTGTGATGTGCCAGAAACAAAAAAGAAGTTGGCTACTTCAAAAACCTTGCTTTCCAAAACATCACTTATGTTCCTGTAAATCTATGGTGTGGATGTGTGGTAACATTGGTGGCAAAAACATGTTTAGTTCAGTACAAAATATGGACCAAGTGTCCAGCTCGGCTGCAGAACCTCAATGGAGTTTAAAGCATGTTTATGATACGTCATCATAAGTCTATATTTCCCTCACCGTTGGTTATTTACAGCAAGGGCACGTCTCAGATTCTGACAGACACGTGAAGTAGAATAAACATTTCTGTGCATTTATAAAGCGCTATTGTGTGAGTGCTATTAAATACAGCCGTTTCTGTCTTCTCTGACCGAGTAAAGAGTGCACACCACTAAATATATGACCATCCAGAGCAGTGTGTTTCAGCAAAAGAGGTTTTAATCATGAGGAAAACAATATGGATGCTGCTTTGCAGTTAACACAATACGCTTTTCTTTTACTTCTATCATTATGTTTTCCAAATCTATAGAAAGCTCATTTTAAGAGTGTAAACCTGTAGACTATACACTGTGTTCTTACTGTAAA